>NW_026894739.1:0-86454 GCF_032452875.1 Bos javanicus | reverse complement strand
GCACTGATCAATAATTGATCCTGCACTGATCCACGTGGCTCATCATGCACTGTTCACGTGGCTGATCACACATGTATCCGCGACTGATCATGCACTGATCGTGGCTCTCATGCACTGATCACGTGGCTGTCATGCACTGATCCGCGTGGATATCATGCACTGATCACGTGGCTGATCACACCGTATCACATGACTGATCATGCACTGATCACGGCTATCATGCACTGATCACGTGGCTATCATGCACTGATCGCGTGGCTGATCAGGCAATGATCACGTAACTACCATGTACTGGTCACGTGACTGATCATGCACTGATCCGTAATTGATCATGCACTGATCATGTGGCTGATCATGCACTGATCACGTGGCTGATCATACACTGATCACGTAACTGATCATGCACTGATCACGTGACTGATCATGCACTGATCACGTGGCTATCATGCACTGATCACTTGGCTGGACATGCACTGATCACGTGCCTGATCATGCACTGATCACGTGGCTGATCATGCACTGATCACGTGACTGATCATGCACTGATCTCGTGTCTGATCATGCACTGATCACGTGGCTATCATGCACTGCTCACGTGGCTGATCATGCCATGATCACGCAGCTACCATGTACTGGTCACATGACTGATCATGCACTGATCACGTGACTGATCATGCAGTGATCACGTGGCTATCATGAACTACTCACGTGGCTGATCATGCAATGATCATGTTGCTACCATGTACAGGTCACGTGAATGATCATACACCCATCAGGAGACTGATCATGCACTGATCACGTGGCTATCATGCACTGATCACGAGACTGATCATGCACTGTTCACGTCTATATCATGCACTGATCACATGACTGCCGTGCACTGATCACGTGGATGATCATACACTAATCTTGTGACAGATCATGCACTGATCACGTGGCTGATCATGCACTGATACCGTGACTGAGCATGGACTGATCACATGACTATCATGTAGTGATCACGTGACTTAATGGCGCTGATCATGTGACTGATCATGCGCTGATCATGTTGCTATCATACACTGATCATGTGCCTCTGGAGGCAATAAACAAAGAGCTGAGTAGGCACGAATCAAACAGTCAGCAGGCAATAATCATGGAACTCAGGTGTGAGGAATCATGCTGCTCAGTGGCTGGCAATAATCAAGCAGCTGAGCAGGCAGGAATTACGCAGCACAGCTGGCAATTGTCAAGCAGATGACAGGCAGGAATCGTGCAGCTCAGCTGGCAATTGTCAAGCAGATGAGCAGACAGTAATCACGCAGCTCAGCAGGCCCAGATCACGTGACTGAGCATGCACTGTTCACGTGGCTTATTCTACACTGATCACGTGATGATCATGCACTGATCACTTGGATATCATGCACTGATCACGTGCTGATCATACACTGTTCACGTGTCTGACCATGCACTGATCACGTGGCTGATCATACACTGCTCACGTAACTGATCATGCACTGATCACGTGGCTATCATGCACTGATCACGTGGCTGAAAATGCACTGTTCACGTGGCTGATCACACACCTGTCACGTGACATATCATGCACTGATCACGTGGCACTCATGCACTGATCACGTGGCTGATCATACTCTGCTCACGTAACTCATGCACACCACGTGGCTATCATGCACTGCTCACGTGGCTCGTCATGGAATGATCACGTAGCAACCATATACTGGTAACGTGACTGATCATGCAAAGATCACGTAAATGATCATGCACTGTTCACGTGACTGATCATGTACTGATCACGTGACTGATCATGCACTGACCACGTGGCTATCATGCTCTGCTCACGTGGCTGATCATGCAACGATCACGTAGCAACCATGTACTGGTCACGTGACTGATCATGCACTGATCACGTAATTGATCCTGCACTGATCACGTGGCTCATCATGCACTGATCACGTGGCTGATCACACATGTATCACGTGACTGATCATGCACTGATCCCGTGGCTCTCATGCACTGATCACGTGGCTGTCATGCACTGATCACGTGGATATCATGCACTGATCACGTGGCTGATCACACACGTATCACATGACTGATCATGCACTGATCACGTGGCTATCATGCACTGATCACGTGGCTATCATGCACTGATCACGTGGCTGATCAGGCAATGATCACGTAGCTACCATGTACTGATCACGTGACTGATCATGCACTGATCACGTAATTGATCATGCACTGATCATGTGGCTGATCATGCACTGATCACGTGGCTGATCACACACTGATCACATAACTGATCATGCACTGATCACGTGACTGATCATGCACTGATCACGTGGCTATCATGCACTGATCACTTGGCTGGACATACACTGATCACGTGCCTGGTCATGCACTGATCACGTGGCTGATCATGCACTGATCACGTGACTGATCATGCACTGATCTCGTGTCTGATCATGCACTGATCACGTGGCTATCATGCACTGCTCACGTGGCTGATCATGCCATGATCACGCAGCTACCATGTACTGGTCACATGACTGATCATGCACTGATCACGTGACTGATCATGCAGTGATCACGTGGCTATCATGAACTACTCACGTGGCTGATCATGCAATGATCATGTAGCTACCATGTACAGGTCACGTGTATGTTCATACACCCATCAGGTGACTGATCATGCACTGATCACGTGGCTATCATGCACTGATCACGAGACTGATCATGCACTGTTCACGTCTATATCATGCACTGATCACATGACTGCCCGTGCACTGATCACGTGCATGATCATACACTAATCTTGTGACAGATCATGCACTGATCACGTGGCTGATCATGCACTGATACCGTGACTGAGCATGGACTGATCACATGACTATCATGTAGTGATCACGTGACTTAATGGCGCTGATCATGTGACTGATCATGCGCTGATCATGTTTGCTATCATACACTGATCATGTGCCTCTGGAGGCAATAAACAAAGAGCTGAGTAGGCACGAATCAAACAGTCAGCAGGCAATAATCATGGAACACAGGTGTGAGGAATCATGCTGCTCAGCTGGCAATAATCAAGCAGCTGAGCAGGCAGGAATTACGCAGCACAGCTGGCAATTGTCAAGCAGATGACAGGCAGGAATCGTGCAGCTCAGCTGGCAATTGTCAAGCAGATGAGCAGACAGTAATCACGCAGCTCAGCAGGCCCAGATCACGTGACTGAGCATGCACTGTTCACGTGGCTGATCATACACTGATCACGTGATGATCATGTACTGATCACTTGGATATCATGCACTGATCACGTGGCTGATCATACACTGTTCACGTGACTGACCGTGCACTGATCACGTGGCTATCATGCACTGATCACGTGGCTGAACATGCACTGTTCACGTGGCTGATCACACACCTGTCACGTGACATATCATGCACTGATCACGTGGCACTCATGCACTGATCACGTGGCTGATCATACTCTGCTCACGTAACTCATGCACACATCACGTGGCTATCATGCACTGCTCACGTGGCTCGTCATGGAATGATCACGTGGCAACCATATACTGGTCACGTGACTGATCATGCAAAGATCACGTAAATGATCATGCACTGATCACGTGACTGATCATGCACTGATCACGTGACTGATCATGCACTGACCAAGTGGCTATCATGCTCTGCTCACGTGGCTGATCATGCAATGATCACGTAGCAACCATGTACTGGTCACGTGACTGATCATGCACTGATCACGTAACTGATCCTGCACTGATCACGTGGCTCATCATGCACTGATCACGTGGCTGATCACACATGTATCACGTGACTGATCATGCACTGATCCCGTGGCTCTCATGCACTGATCACGTGGCTGTCATGCACTGATCACGTGGATATCATGCACTGATCACGTGGCTGATCACACACGTATCACATGACTGATCATGCACTGATCACGTGGCTATCATGCACTGATCACGTGGCTATCATGCACTGATCACGTGGCTTATCATGCAATGATCAAGTAGCTACCATGTACAGGTCACGTAACTGATCATGCACTGATCACGTAAATGATCATGCACTGATCACGTGGCTGATCATGCACTGATCACGTGGCTGATCATGCACTGATCACGTAACTGATCATGCACTGATCACGTGACTGATCATGCACTGATCACGTGGCTATCATGCACTGATCACGTGGCTGGACATACACTGATCACGTGCCTGGTCATGCACTGATCACGTGGCTGATCATGCACTGATCACGTGACTGATCATGCACTGATCACGTGGCTGATCATGCACTGATCACGTGACTGATCATGCACTGATCACGTGACTGATCATGCACTGATCACGTGGCTATCATGCACTGATCACGTGGCTGACATACACTGTCACGTGACTGCATGCACTGATCACGTGGCTATCATGCACTGATCACGTGGCTGATCATGCACTGATCACGTAGCTACCATGTACTGGTCACGTGACTGATCATGCACTGATCACGTAACTGATCATGCACTGATCACGTGGCTGATCATGCACTGATCACGTGGCTGATCATGCACTGATCACGTAACTGATCATGCACTGATCACGTAACTGATCATGCACTGATCACGTGGCTATCATGCACTGATCACGTGACTGATCATGCACTGATCACGTGGCTGATCATGCACTGATCACGTGGCTGATCATGCACTGATCACGTGGCTGATCATGCACTGATCTCGTGACTGATCATGCACTGATCACGTGGCTATCATGCACTGATCACGTGGCTGATCATGCATGATCACGCAGCTACCATGTACTGGTCACGTGACTGATCATGCACTGATCACGTGACTGATCATGCACTGATCACGTGGCTATCATGCACTATCACGTGGCTGATCATGCAATGATCACGTAGCTACATGTACTGGTCACGTAACTGATCATGCACTGATCACGTAACTGATCATGCACTGATCACGTGGCTATCATGCACTGATCACGTGGCTGATCATGCACTGATCACGTAACTGATCATGCACTGATCACATGACTGCCGTGCACTGATCACGTGGCTGATCATACACTAATCACGTGACAGATCATGCACTGATCACGTGGCTGATCATGCACTGATCACGTGACTGATCATGCACTGCTGATCTCGTGTCTGATCATGCACTGATCACGTGGCTATCATGCACTGCTCACGTGGCTGATCATGCCATGATCACGCAGCTACCATGTACTGGTCACATGACTGATCATGCACTGATCACGTGACTGATCATGCAGTGATCACGTGGCTATCATGAACTACTCACGTGGCTGATCATGCAATGATCATGTAGCTACCATGTACAGGTCACGTGAATGATCATACACCCATCAGGTGACTGATCATGCACTGATCACGTGGCTATCATGCACTGATCACGAGACTGATCATGCACTGTTCACGTCTATATCATGCACTGATCACATGACTGCCCGTGCACTGATCACGTGCATGATCATACACTAATCTTGTGACAGATCATGCACTGATCACGTGGCTGATCATGCACTGATACCGTGACTGAGCATGGACTGATCACATGACTATCATGTAGTGATCACGTGACTTAATGGCGCTGTTCATGTGACTGATCATGCGCTGATCATGTTTGCTATCATACACTGATCATGTGCCTCTGGAGGCAATAAACAAAGAGCTGAGTAGGCACGAATCAAACAGTCAGCAGGCAATAATCATGGAACTCAGGTGTGAGGAATCATGCTGCTCAGCTGGCAATAATCAAGCAGCTGAGCAGGCAGGAATTACGCAGCACAGCTGGCAATTGTCAAACAGATGACAGGCAGGAATCGTGCAGCTCAGCTGGCAATTGTCAAGCAGATGAGCAGACAGTAATCACGCAGCTCAGCAGGCCCATATCACGTGACTGAGCATGCACTGTTCACGTGGCTTATTCTACACTGATCACGTGATGATCATGTACTGATCACTTGGATATCATGCACTGATCACGTGGCTGATCATACACTGTTCACGTGTATGACCATGCACTGATCACGTGGCTGATCATACACTGCTCACGTAACTGATCATGCACTGATCACGTGGCTATCATGCACTGATCACGTGGCTGAAAATGCACTGTTCACGTGGCTGATCACACACCTGTCACGTGACATATCATGCACTGATCACGTGGCACTCATGCACTGATCACGTGGCTGATCATACTCTGCTCACGTAACTCATGCACACATCACGTGGCTATCATGCACTGCTCACGTGGCTCGTCATGGAATGATCACGTAGCAACCATATACTGGTAACGTGACTGATCATGCAAAGATCACGTATATGATCATGCACTGTTCACGTGACTGATCATGTACTGATCACGTGACTGATCATGCACTGACCACGTGGCTATCATGCTCTGCTCACGTGGCTGATCATGCAACGATCACGTAGCAACCATGTACTGGTCACGTGACTGATCATGCACTGATCACGTAATTGATCCTGCACTGATCACGTGGCTCATCATGCACTGATCACGTGGCTGATCACACATGTATCACGTGACTGATCATGCACTGATCCCGTGGCTCTCATGCACTGATCACGTGGCTGTCATGCACTGATCACGTGGATATCATGCACTGATCACGTGGCTGATCACACACGTATCACATGACTGATCATGCACTGATCACGTGGCTATCATGCACTGATCACGTGGCTATCATGCACTGATCATGTGGCTGATCAGGCAATGATCACGTAACTACCATGTACTGATCACGTGACTGATCATGCACTGATCACGTAATTGATCATGCACTGATCATGTGGCTGATCATGCACTGATCACGTGGCTGATCATACACTGATCACATAACTGATCATGCACTGATCACGTGACTGATCATGCACTGATCACGTGGCTATCATGCACTGATCACTTGGCTGGACATACACTGATCACGTGCCTGGTCATGCACTGATCACGTGGCTGATCATGCACTGATCACGTGACTGATCATGCACTGATCTCGTGTCTGATCATGCACTGATCACGTGGCTATCATGCACTGCTCACGTGGCTGATCATGCCATGATCACGCAGCTACCATGTACTGGTCACATGACTGATCATGCACTGATCACGTGACTGATCATGCAGTGATCACGTGGCTATCATGAACTACTCACGTGGCTGATCATGCAATGATCATGTAGCTACCATGTACAGGTCACGTGAATGTTCATACACCCATCAGGTGACTGATCATGCACTGATCACGTGGCTATCATGCACTGATCACGAGACTGATCATGCACTGTTCACGTCTATATCATGCACTGATCACATGACTGCCCGTGCACTGATCACGTGCATGATCATACACTAATCTTGTGACAGATCATGCACTGATCACGTGGCTGATCATGCACTGATACCGTGACTGAGCATGGACTGATCACATGACTATCATGTAGTGATCACGTGACTTAATGGCGCTGATCATGTGACTGATCATGCGCTGATCATGTTTGCTATCATACACTGATCATGTGCCTCTGGAGGCAATAAACAAAGAGCTGAGTAGGCACGAATCAAACAGTCAGCAGGCAATAATCATGGAACACAGGTGTGAGGAATCATGCTGCTCAGCTGGCAATAATCAAGCAGCTGAGCAGGCAGGAATTACGCAGCACAGCTGGCAATTGTCAAGCAGATGACAGGCAGGAATCGTGCAGCTCAGCTGGAATTGTCAAGCAGATGAGCAGACAGTAATCACGCAGCTCAGCAGGCCCAGATCACGTGACTGAGCATGCACTGTTCACGTGGCTGATCATACACTGTTCACGTGTCTGACCATGCACTGATCACGTGGCTATCATGCACTGATCACGTGGCTGAACATGCACTGTTCACGTGGCTGATCACACACCTGTCACGTGACATATCATGCACTGATCACGTGGCACTCATGCACTGATCACGTGGCTGATCATACTCTGCTCACGTAACTCATGCACACATCACGTGGCTATCATGCACTGCTCACGTGGCTCATCATGGAATGATCACGTAGCAACCATATACTGGTAACGTGACTGATCATGCAAAGATCACGTAAATGATCATGCACTCTTCACGTGACTGATCATGATGCGTGACTGATCATGCACTGACCACGTGGCTATCATGCTCTGCTCACGTGGCTGATCATGCAACGATCACGTAGCAACCATGTACTGGTCACGTGACTGATCATGCACTGATCACGTAATTGATCATGCACTGATCACGTGGCTCATCATGCACTGATCACGTGGCTGATCACACATGTATCACGTGACTGATCATGCACTGATCACGTGGCTCATGCACTGATCACGTGGCTGCCATGCACTGATCACGTGGATATCATGCACTGATCACGTGGCTGATCACACACTATCACATGACTGATCATGCACTGATCACGTGGCTATCATGCACTGATCACGTGGCTATCATGCACTGATCACGTGGCTGATCATGCACTGATCACGTAGCTACCATGCACTGGTCACGTGACTGATCATGCACTGATCAGTGACTGATCATGCACTGATCACGTGGCTGATCATGCACTGATCACGTGGCTGATCATGCACTGATCACGTAACTGATCATGCACTGATCGTGACTGATCATGCACTGATCACGTGGCTATCATGCACTGATCACGTGCACTGACATACACTGATCACGTGCCTGATCATGCACTGATCACGTGGCTGATCATGCACTGTCACGTGACTGATCATGCACTGATCACGTGGCTGATCATGCACTGATCACGTGGCTGATCATGCACTGATCACGTGACTGATCATGCTGATCACGTGGCTATCATGCACTGATCACGTGGCTGATCACACACTGATCACGTGACTGATCATGCACTGATCACGTGGCTATCATGCACTGATCACGTGGCTGATCATGCAATGATCACGTGAGCTACCATGCACTGATCACGTGACTGATCATGCACTGATCATGTAATGATCATGCACTGATCACGTGGCTGATCATGCACTGATCACGTGGCTGATCATGCACTGATCACGTAACTGATCATGCACTGATCACGTGACTGATCATGCACTGATCACGTGGCTGATCATGCACTGATCACGTGGCTGATCATGCACTGATCACGTACTGATCATGCACTGATCACGTGGCTGATCATGCACTGATCATGACTGATCATGCTGATCACGTGACTGATCGCACTGATCACGTGGCTATCATGCACTGATCACGTGGCTGATCATGCACTGATCACGCAGCTATCATGCACTGATCACGTGGCTGATCATGCACTGATCACGTGACTGATCATGCACTGATCACGTGGCTATCATGCACTGATCACGTGGCTGATCATGCACTGATCACGTGGCTACCATGCACTGATCACGTGGCTGATCATGCACTGATCACGTGACTGATCATGCACTGATCACGTGGCTGATCATGCACTGATCACGTGGCTGATCATGCACTGATCACGTGGCTATCACATGCACTGATCACGTGACTGATCATGCACTGATCACGTGGCTGATCATGCACTGATCACGTGACTGATCATGCACTGATCACGTGGCTGATCATGCACTGATCACGTGACTGATCATGCACTGATCACGTGTCTGATCATGCACTGATCACGTGGCTATCATGCACTGCTCACGTGGCTGATCATGCCATGATCACGCAGCTACCATGTACTGGTCACATGACTGATCATGCACTGATCACGTGACTGATCATGCAGTGATCACGTGGCTATCATGCACTACTCACGTGGCTGATCATGCAATGATCATGTAGCTACCATGTACAGGTCACGTGAATGATCATACACCCATCAGGTGACTGATCATGCACTGATCACGTGGCTATCATGCAGTGATCACGAGACTGATCATGCACTGTTCACGTCTATATCATGCACTGATCACATGACTGCCCGTGCACTGATCACGTGCATGATCATACACTAATCTTGTGACAGATCATGCACTGATCACGTGGCTGATCATGCACTGATACCGTGACTGAGCATGGACTGATCACATGACTATCATGTAGTGATCACGTGACTTAATGGCGCTGTTCATGTGACTGATCATGCGCTGATCATGTTTGCTATCATACACTGATCATGTGCCTCTGGAGGCAATAAACAAAGAGCTGAGTAGGCACGAATCAAACAGTCAGCAGGCAATAATCATGGAACTCAGGTGTGAGGAATCATGCTGCTCAGCTGGCAATAATCAAGCAGCTGAGCAGGCAGGAATTACGCAGCACAGCTGGCAATTGTCAAGCAGATGACAGGCAGGAATCGTGCAGCTCAGCTGGCAATTGTCAAGCAGATGAGCAGACAGTAATCACGCAGCTCAGCAGGCCCATATCACGTGACTGAGCATGCACTGTTCACGTGGCTTATTCTACACTGATCACGTGATGATCATGCACTGATCACTTGGATATCATGCACTGATCACGTGGCTGATCATACACTGTTCACGTGTATGACCATGCACTGATCACGTGGCTGATCATACACTGCTCACGTAACTGATCATGCACTGATCACGTGGCTATCATGCACTGATCACGTGGCTGAAAATGCACTGTTCACGTGGCTGATCACACACCTGTCACGTGACATATCATGCACTGATCACGTGGCACTCATGCACTGATCACGTGGCTGATCATACTCTGCTCACGTAACTCATGCACACATCACGTGGCTATCATGCACTGCTCACGTGGCTGTCATGGAATGATCGTAGCAACCATATACTGGTCACGTGACTGATCATGCAAAGATCACGTAAATGATCATGCACTGTTCACGTGACTGATCATGTACTGATCACGTGACTGATCATGCACTGACCATGGCTATCATGCTCTGCTCACGTGGCTGATCATGCAACGATCACGTAGCAACCATGTACTGGTCACGTGACTGATCATGCACTGATCACGTAATTGATCCTGCACTGATCACGTGGCTCATCATGCACTGATCACGTGGCTGATCACACATGTATCACGTGACTGATCATGCACTGATCCCGTGGCTCTCATGCACTGATCACGTGGCTGTCATGCACTGATCACGTGGATATCATGCACTGATCACGTGGCTGATCACACTGCGTATCACATGACTGATCATGCACTGATCACGTGGCTATCATGCACTGATCACGTGGCTATCATGCACTGATCACGTGGCTGATCAGCAATGCGTAACTACCATGTACTGATCACGTGACTGATCATGCACTGATCACGTAATTGATCATGCACTGATCATGTGGCTGATCATGCACTGATCACGTGGCTGATCATACACTGATCACGTAACTGATCATGCACTGATCACGTGACTGATCATGCACTGATCACGTGGCTATCATGCACTGATCACTTGGCTGACATACACTGATCACGTGCCTGGTCATGCACTGATCACGTGGCTGATCATGCACTGATCACGTGACTGATCATGCACTGATCTCGTGTCTGATCATGCACTGATCACGTGGCTATCATGCACTGCTCACGTGGCTGATCATGCCATGATCACGCAGCTACCATGTACTGGTCACATGACTGATCATGCACTGATCACGTGACTGATCATGCAGTGATCACGTGGCTATCATGAACTACTCACGTGGCTGATCATGCAATGATCATGTAGCTACCATGTACAGGTCACGTGAATGATCATACACCCATCAGGTGACTGATCATGCACTGATCACGTGGCTATCATGCACTGATCACGAGACTGATCATGCACTGTTCACGTCTATATCATGCACTGATCACATGACTGCCCGTGCACTGATCACGTGGATGATCATACACTAATCTTGTGACAGATCATGCACTGATCACGTGGCTGATCATGCACTGATACCGTGACTGAGCATGGACTGATCACATGACTATCATGTAGTGATCACGTGACTTAATGGCGCTGATCATGTGACTGATCATGCGCTGATCATGTTTGCTATCATACACTGATCATGTGCCTCTGGAGGCAATAAACAAAGAGCTGAGTAGGCACGAATCAAACAGTCAGCAGGCAATAATCATGGAACTCAGGTGTGAGGAATCATGCTGCTCAGCTGGCAATAATCAAGCAGCTGAGCAGGCAGGAATTACGCAGCACAGCTGGCAATTGTCAAGCAGATGACAGGCAGGAATCGTGCAGCTCAGCTGGCAATTGTCAAGCAGATGAGCAGACAGTAATCACGCAGCTCAGCAGGCCCAGATCACGTGACTGAGCATGCACTGTTCACGTGGCTGATCATACACTGATCACGTGACTGATCATGCACTGATCACGTGGCTATCATGCACTGATCACGTGGCTGATCATGCACTGTTCACGTGGCTGATCATGCACTGATCACGTGACTATCATGCACTGATCACGTGGCACTCATGCACTGATCACGTGGCTGATCATACTCTGCTCACGTAACTCATGCACACATCACGTGGCTATCATGCACTGCTCACGTGATGCATGGAATGATCACGTAGCAACCATATACTGGTCACGTGACTGATCATGCACTGATCACGTAAATGATCATGCACTGATCACGTGACTGATCATGTACTGATCACGTGACTGATCATGCACTGATCACGTGGCTATCATGCACTGCTCACGTGGCTGATCATGCAACGATCGCGTAGCAACCATGTACTGGTCACGTGACTGATCATGCACTGATCACGTAATTGATCCTGCACTGATCACGTGGCTCATCATGCACTGATCACGTGGCTGATCACACATGTATCACGTGACTGATCATGCACTGATCCGTGGCTCTCATGCACTGATCACGTGGCTGTCATGCACTGATCACGTGGATATCATGCACTGATCATGTGGCTGATCACACACGTATCACATGACTGATCATGCACTGATCACGTGGCTATCATGCACTGATCACGTGGCTATCATGCACTGATCACGTGGCTGATCATGCAATGATCACGTAGCTACCATGTACTGGTCACGTGACTGATCATGCACTGATCACGTAATTGATCATGCACTGATCACGTGGCTGATCATGCACTGATCACGTGGCTGATCATACACTGATCACGTGACTGATCATGCACTGATCACGTGACTGATCATGCACTGATCACGTGGCTATCATGCACTGATCACGTGGCTGACATGCACTGATCACGTGCCTGATCATGCACTGATCACGTGGCTGATCATGCACTGATCACGTGGCTGATCATGCACTGATCACGTGGCTGATCATGCACTGATCACGTGACTGATCATGCACTGATCACGTGGCTGATCATGCACTGATCACGTGGATATCATGCACTGATCAGTGGCTGATCATGCACGTATCACATGACTGATCATGCACTGATCACGTGGCTATCATGCACTGATCACGTGGCTGATCATGCAATGATCACGTAGCTACCATGTACTGATCACGTGACTGATCATGCACTGATCACGTAACTGATCATGCACTGATCACGTGGCTGATCATGCACTGATCACGTGGCTGATCATGCACTGATCACGTGACTGATCATGCACTGATCACGTGACTGATCATGCACTGATCACGTGGCTATCATGCACTGATCACTTGTGGATCATGCACTGATCACGTGCCTGATCATGCACTGATCACGTGGCTGATGCACTGATCACGTGACTGATCATGCACTGATCACGTGACTGATCATGCACTGATCACGTGTCTGATCATGCACTGATCACGTGGCTATCATGCACTGCTCACGTGGCTGATCATGCCATGATCACGCAGCTACCATGTACTGGTCACATGACTGATCATGCACTGATCACGTGACTGATCATGCAGTGATCACGTGGCTATCATGAACTACTCACGTGGCTGATCATGCAATGATCATGTAGCTACCATGTACAGGTCACGTGATGATCATACACCCATCAGGTGACTGATCATGCACTGATCACGTGGCTATCATGCACTGATCACGAGACTGATCATGCACTGTTCACGTCTATATCATGCACTGATCACATGACTGCCCGTGCACTGATCACGTGGATGATCATACACTAATCTTGTGACAGATCATGCACTGATCACGTGGCTGATCATGCACTGATACCGTGACTGAGCATGGACTGATCACATGACTATCATGTAGTGATCACGTGACTTAATGGCGCTGATCATGTGACTGATAATGCGCTGATCATGTTTGCTATCATACACTGATCATGTGCCTCTGGAGGCAATAAACAAAGAGCTGAGTAGGCACGAATCAAACAGTCAGCAGGCAATAATCATGGAACTCAGGTGTGAGGAATCATGCTGCTCAGCTGGCAATAATCAAGCAGCTGAGCAGGCAGGAATTACGCAGCACAGCTGGCAATTGTCAAGCAGATGACAGGCAGGAATCGTGCAGCTCAGCTGGCAATTGTCAAGCAGATGAGCAGACAGTAACCACGCAGCTCAGCAGGCCCTGATCACGTGACTGAGCAGGCACTGTTCACGTGGCTGATCATGCACTGATCACGTGATGATCATGCACTGATCACTTGGATATCATGCACTGATCACGTGGCTGATCATACACTGTTCACGTGTCTGACCATGCACTGATCACGTGGCTGATCATACACTGCTCACGTAACTGATCATGCACTGATCACGTGGCTATCATGCACTGATCACGTGGCTGAACATGCACTGTTCACGTGGCTGATCACACACCTGTCACGTGACATATCATGCACTGATCACGTGGCACTCATGCACTGATCACGTGGCTGATCATACTCTCTCACGTAACTCATGCACACATCACGTGGCTATCATGCACTGCTCACGTGGCTGTCATGGAATGATCACGTAGCTACCATATACTGGTCACGTGACTGATCATGCAAGATCACGTAAATGATCATGCACTGTTCACGTGACTGATCATGTACTGATCACGTGACTGATCATGCACTGATCACGTGGCTATCATGCACTGCTCACGTGGCTGATCATGCAGCGATCACGTAGCAACCATGTACTGGTCACGTGACTGATCATGCACTGATCACGTAATTGATCCTGCACTGATCACGTGGCTCATCATGCACTGATCACGTGGCTGATCCATGTATCACGTGACTGATCATGCACTGATCACGTGGCTCTCATGCACTGATCACGTGGCATCATGCACTGATCACGTGGATATCATGCACTGATCACGTGGCTGATCACACACGTATCACATGACTGATCATGCACTGATCACGTGGCTATCATGCACTGATCACGTGGCTATCATGCACTGATCACGTGGCTGATCATGCAATGATCACGTGGCTACCATGTACTGATCACGTGACTGATCATGCACTGATCACGTAATTGATCATGCACTGATCACGTGGCTGATCATGCACTGATCACGTGGCTGATCATGCACTGATCACATAACTGATCATGCACTGATCACGTGACTGATCATGCACTGATCACGTGGCTATCATGCACTGATCACGTGGCTGACATACACTGATCACGTGCCTGATCATGCACTGATCACGTGGCTGATCATGCACTGATCACGTGACTGATCATGCACTGATCTCGTGCTGATCATGCACTGATCACGTGGCTATCATGCACTGCTCACGTGGCTGATCATGCATGATCACGTGCTACCATGTACTGGTCACATGACTGATCATGCACTGATCACGTGACTGATCATGCACTGATCACGTGGCTATCATGCACTACTCACGTGGCTGATCATGCAATGATCATGGCTACCATGTACAGGTCACGTGAATGATCATACACCCATCAGGTGACTGATCATGCACTGATCACGTGGCTATCATGCACTGATCACGTGACTGATCATGCACTGATCACGTCTATATCATGCACTGATCACATGACTGCCCATGCACTGATCACGTGGATGATCATACACTAATCTTGTGACAGATCATGCACTGATCACGTGGCTGATCATGCACTGATACCGTGACTGAGCATGGACTGATCACATGACTATCATGTAGTGATCACGTGACTTAATGGCGCTGATCATGTGACTGATCATGCGCTGATCATGTTTGCTATCATACACTGATCATGTGCCTCTGGAGGCAATAAACAAAGAGCTGAGTAGGCACGAATCAAACAGTCAGCAGGCAATAATCATGGAACTCAGGTGTGAGGAATCATGCTGCTCAGCTGGCAATAATCAAGCAGCTGAGCAGGCAGGAATTACGCAGCACAGCTGGCAATTGTCAAGCAGATGACAGGCAGGAATCGTGCAGCTCAGCTGGCAATTGTCAAGCAGATGAGCAGACAGTAATCACGCAGCTCAGCAGGCCCAGATCACGTGACTGAGCATGCACTGTTCACGTGGCTGATCATACACTGATCACGTGATGATCATGCACTGATCACTTGGATATCATGCACTGATCACGTGGCTGATCATACACTGTTCACGTGTCTGACCATGCACTGATCACGTGGCTGATCATACACTGCTCACGTAACTGATCATGCACTGATCACGTGGCTATCATGCAC
The DNA here is from genome assembly GCF_032452875.1 of Bos javanicus. Lineage (NCBI taxonomy): Eukaryota > Metazoa > Chordata > Mammalia > Artiodactyla > Bovidae > Bos > Bos javanicus. Next base: position 69,686 of record NW_026894739.1, on the reverse strand, counting down.
TGATCACGTGGCTGAACATGCACTGTTCACGTGGCTGATCACACACCTGTCACGTGACATATCATGCACTGATCACGTGGCACTCATGCACTGATCACGTGGCTGATCATGCACTGATCACGTGACTGATCATGCACTGATCACGTGGCTATCATGCACTGCTCACGTGGCTGATCATGCAATGATCACGTAGCAACCATGTACTGGTCACGTGACTGATCATGCACTGATCACGTAATTGATCATGCACTGATCACGTGGCTCATCATGCACTGATCACGTGGCTGATCACACATGATCACGTGACTGATCATGCACTGATCCCGTGGCTCTCATGCACTGATCACGTGGCTGTCATGCACTGATCACGTGGATATCATGCACTGATCATATGGCTGATCACACGTATCACATGACTGATCATGCACTGATCACGTGGCTGATCATGCACTGATCACGTGGCTATCATGCACTGATCACGTGGCTGATCATGCAATGATCACGTGGCTACCATGTACTGATCACGTGACTGATCATGCACTGATCACGTAATTGATCATGCACTGATCACGTGGCTGATCATGCACTGATCACGTGGCTGATCATACACTGATCACGTGACTGATCATGCACTGATCACGTGGCTGATCATGCACTGATCACGTGGCTGATCATGCACTGATCACGTGGCTGATCATGCACTGATCACGTGACTGATCATGCACTGATCTCGTGACTGATCATGCACTGATCACGTGGCTATCATGCACTGCTCACGTGGCTGATCATGCCATGATCACGCAGCTACCATGTACTGGTCACATGACTGATCATGCACTGATCACGTGACTGATCATGCAGTGATCACGTGGCTATCATGAACTACTCACGTGGCTGATCATGCAATGATCATGTAGCTACCATGTACAGGTCACGTGAATGATCATACACCCATCAGGTGACTGATCATGCACTGATCACGTGGCTATCATGCACTGATCACGAGACTGATCATGCACTGTTCACGTCTATATCATGCACTGATCACATGACTGCCCGTGCACTGATCACGTGGATGATCATACACTAATCTTGTGACAGATCATGCACTGATCACGTGGCTGATCATGCACTGATACCGTGACTGAGCATGGACTGATCACATGACTATCATGTAGTGATCACGTGACTTAATGGCGCTGATCATGTGACTGATCATGCGCTGATCATGTTTGCTATCATACACTGATCATGTGCCTCTGGAGGCAATAAACAAAGAGCTGAGTAGGCACGAATCAAACAGTCAGCAGGCAATAATCATGGAACTCAGGTGTGAGGAATCATGCTGCTCAGCTGGCAATAATCAAGCAGCTGAGCAGGCAGGAATTCGCAGCACAGCTGGCAATTGTCAAGCAGATGACAGGCAGGAATCGTGCAGCTCAGCTGGCAATTGTCAAGCAGATGAGCAGACAGTAATCACGCAGCTCAGCAGGCCCAGATCACGTGACTGAGCATGCACTGTTCACGTGGCTGATCATACACTGATCACGTGATGATCATGCACTGATCACTTGGATATCATGCACTGATCACGTGGCTGATCATACACTGCTCACATCAACTGATCATGCACTGATCACGTGGCTATCATGCACTGATCACGTGGCTGAACATGCACTGTTCCGTGGCTGATCACACACCTGTCACGTGACATATCATGCACTGATCACGTGGCACTCATGCACTGATCACGTGGCTGATCATACTCTGCTCACGTAACTCATGCACACATCACGTGGCTATCATGCACTGCTCACGTGGCTCGTCATGGAATGATCACGTAGCAACCATATACTGGTAACGTGACTGATCATGCAAAGATCACGTAAATGATCATGCACTGTTCACGTGACTGATCATGTACTGATCACGTGACTGATCATGCACTGACCACGTGGCTATCATGCTCTGCTCACGTGGCTGATCATGCAACGATCACGTAGCAACCATGTACTGGTCACGTGACTGATCATGCACTGATCACGTAATTGATCCTGCACTGATCACGTGGCTCATCATGCACTGATCACGTGGCTGATCACACATGTATCACGTGACTGATCATGCACTGATCCCGTGGCTCTCATGCACTGATCACGTGGCTGTCATGCACTGATCACGTGGATATCATGCACTGATCATGTGGCTGATCACACACGTATCACATGACTGATCATGCACTGATCACGTGGCTATCATGCACTGATCACGTGGCTATCATGCACTGATCACGTGGCTGATCAGGCAATGATCACGTGGCTACCATGTACTGGTCACGTAACTGATCATGCACTGATCACGTAATTGATCATGCACTGATCATGTGGCTGATCATGCACTGATCACGTGGCTGATGCTGATCACATAACTGATCATGCACTGATCACGTGACTGATCATGCACTGATCACGTGGCTATCATGCACTGATCACTTGGCTGACATACACTGATCACGTGCCTGATCATGCACTGATCACGTGACTGATCATGCACTGATCTCGTGTCTGATCATGCACTGATCACGTGGCTATCATGCACTGCTCACGTGGCTGATCATGCCATGATCACGCAGCTACCATGTACTGGTCACATGACTGATCATGCACTGATCACGTGACTGATCATGCAGTGATCACGTGGCTATCATGAACTACTCACGTGGCTGATCATGCAATGATCATGTAGCTACCATGTACAGGTCACGTGAATGATCATACACCCATCAGGTGACTGATCATGCACTGATCACGTGGCTATCATGCACTGATCACGAGACTGATCATGCACTGTTCACGTCTATATCATGCACTGATCACATGACTGCCCGTGCACTGATCACGTGGATGATCATACACTAATCTTGTGACAGATCATGCACTGATCACGTGGCTGATCATGCACTGATACCGTGACTGAGCATGGACTGATCACATGACTATCATGTAGTGATCACGTGACTTAATGGCGCTGATCATGTGACTGATCATGCGCTGATCATGTTTGCTATCATACACTGATCATGTGCCTCTGGAGGCAATAAACAAAGAGCTGAGTAGGCACGAATCAAACAGTCAGCAGGCAATAATCATGGAACTCAGGTGTGAGGAATCATGCTGCTCAGCTGGCAATAATCAAGCAGCTGAGCAGGCAGGAATTACGCAGCACAGCTGGCAATTGTCAAGCAGATGACAGGCAGGAATCGTGCAGCTCAGCTGGCAATTGTCAAGCAGATGAGCAGACAGTAATCACGCAGCTCAGCAGGCCCAGATCACGTGACTGAGCATGCACTGTTCACGTGGCTGATCATACACTGATCACGTGATGATCATGCACTGATCACTTGGATATCATGCACTGATCACGTGGCTGATCATACACTGCTCACGTAACTGATCATGCACTGATCACGTGGCTATCATGCACTGATCACGTGGCTGATCATGCACTGTTCACGTGGCTGATCACACACCTGTCACGTGACATATCATGCACTGATCACGTGGCACTCATGCACTGATCACGTGGCTGATCATACTCTGCTCACGTGCTCATGCACACATCACGTGGCTATCATGCACTGCTCACGTGGCTCGTCATGGAATGATCACGTAGCAACCATATACTGGTAACGTGACTGATCATGCAGATCACGTAAATGATCATGCACTGTTCACGTGACTGATCATGCACTGATCACGTGACTGATCATGCACTGATCACGTGGCTATCATGCTCTGCTCACGTGGCTGATCATGCAACGATCACGTAGCAACCATGTACTGGTCACGTGACTGATCATGCACTGATCACGTAATTGATCATGCACTGATCACGTGGCTCATCATGCACTGATCACGTGGCTGATCACACATGTATCACGTGACTGATCATGCACTGATCACGTGCTCTCATGCACTGATCACGTGGCTGTCATGCACTGATCACGTGGATATCATGCACTGATCACGTGGCTGATCACACGTATCACATGACTGATCATGCACTGATCACGTGGCTATCATGCACTGATCACGTGGCTATCATGCACTGATCACGTGGCTGATCATGCACTGATCACGTAGCTACCATGCACTGATCACGTGACTGATCATGCACTGATCACGTAATTGATCATGCACTGATCACGTGGCTGATCATGCACTGATCACGTGGCTGATCATGCACTGATCACGTGACTGATCATGCACTGATCACGTGTCTGATCATGCACTGATCACGTGGCTATCATGCACTGATCACGTGGCTGATCATGCATGATCACGCAGCTACCATGCACTGGTCACATGACTGATCATGCACTGATCACGTGACTGATCATGCACTGATCACGTGGCTATCATGAACTACTCACGTGGCTGATCATGCAATGATCATGTAGCTACCATGTACAGGTCACGTGAATGATCATACACCCATCAGGTGACTGATCATGCACTGATCACGTGGCTATCATGCACTGATCACGAGACTGATCATGCACTGTTCACGTCTATATCATGCACTGATCACATGACTGCCCATGCACTGATCACGTGGATGATCATACACTAATCTTGTGACAGATCATGCACTGATCACGTGGCTGATCATGCACTGATACCGTGACTGAGCATGGACTGATCACATGACTATCATGTAGTGATCACGTGACTTAATGGCGCTGATCATGTGACTGATCATGCGCTGATCATGTTTGCTATCATACACTGATCATGTGCCTCTGGAGGCAATAAACAAAGAGCTGAGTAGGCACGAATCAAACAGTCAGCAGGCAATAATCATGGAACACAGGTGTGAGGAATCATGCTGCTCAGCTGGCAATAATCAAGCAGCTGAGCAGGCAGGAATCGTGCAGCTCAGCTGGCAATTGTCAAGCAGATGAGCAGACAGTAATCACGCAGCTCAGCAGGCCCAGATCACGTGACTGAGCATGCACTGTTCACGTGGCTGATCATACACTGATCACGTGACTGATCATGCACTGATCACGTGGCTATCATGCACTGATCACGTGGCTGATCATGCACTGATCACGTAGCTACCATGCACTGATCACGTGACTGATCATGCACTGATCACGTAACTGATCATGCACTGATCACGTGGCTGATCATGCACTGATCACGTGGCTGATCATGCACTGATCACGTGTGATCATGCACTGATCACGTGGCTATCATGCACTGATCACGTGGCTGATCATGCACTGATCACGTGACTGATCATGCACTGATCACGTGACTGATCATGCACTGATCACGTGGCTATCATGCACTGATCACGTGGCTGATCATGCATGATCACGCAGCTACCATGTACTGGTCACGTGACTGATCATGCACTGATCACGTGACTGATCATGCACTGATCACGTGGCTATCATGCACTATCACGTGGCTGATCATGCACTGATCACGTAGCTACCATGTACTGGTCACGTGACTGATCATGCACTGATCACGTGACTGATCATGCACTGATCACGTGGCTGATCATGCACTGATCACGTCTATATCATGCACTGATCACGTGACTGCCCATGCACTGATCACGTGGCTGATCATACACTGAATCACGTGACTGATCATGCACTGATCACGTGGCTGATCATGCACTGATACCATGACTGAGCATGCACTGATCACGTGACTATCATGTACTGATCACGTGACTTAATGCACTGATCATGTGACTGATCATGCACTGATCATGTTTGCTATCATGCACTGATCATGTGCCTCTGGAGGCAATGATCAGAGCTGAGTAGGCTGAATCAAACAGTCAGCAGGCAATAATCATGGAACACAGGTGTGAGGATCATGCTGCTCAGCTGGCAATAATCAAGCAGCTGATCAGGCAGGAATCATGCAGCTCAGCTGGCAATTGTCAAGCAGATGATCAGACAGTAATCACGCAGCTCAGCATGCACTGATCACGTGACTGATCATGCACTGATCACGTGGCTGATCATGCACTGATCACGTGATGATCATGCACTGATCACGTGGCTATCATGCACTGATCACGTGGCTGATCATGCACTGATCACGTGACTGATCATGCACTGATCACGTGTCTGATCATGCACTGATCACGTGGCTATCATGCACTGCTCACGTGGCTGATCATGCCATGATCACGCAGCTACCATGTACTGGTCACATGACTGATCATGCACTGATCACGTGACTGATCATGCACTGATCACGTGGCTATCATGCACTACTCACGTGGCTGATCATGCAATGATCATGTAGCTACCATGTACAGGTCACGTGAATGATCATACACCCATCAGGTGACTGATCATGCACTGATCACGTGGCTATCATGCACTGATCACGAGACTGATCATGCACTGATCACGTCTATATCATGCACTGATCACATGACTGCCATGCACTGATCACGTGGATGATCATACACTAATCATGTGACAGATCATGCACTGATCACGTGGCTGATCATGCACTGATACCGTGACTGAGCATGGACTGATCACATGACTATCATGTAGTGATCACGTGACTTAATGGCGCTGATCATGTGACTGATCATGCGCTGATCATGTTTGCTATCATACACTGATCATGTGCCTCTGGAGGCAATAAACAAAGAGCTGAGTAGGCACGAATCAAACAGTCAGCAGGCAATAATCATGGAACTCAGGTGTGAGGAATCATGCTGCTCAGCTGGCAATAATCAAGCAGCTGAGCAGGCAGGAATTACGCAGCACAGCTGGCAATTGTCAAGCAGATGACAGGCAGGAATCGTGCAGCTCAGCTGGCAATTGTCAAGCAGATGAGCAGACAGTAATCACGCAGCTCAGCAGGCCCAGATCACGTGACTGAGCATGCACTGTTCACGTGGCTGATCATACACTGATCACGTGATGATCATGCACTGATCACTTGGATATCATGCACTGATCACGTGGCTGATCATACACTGTTCACGTGTCTGACCATGCACTGATCACGTGGCTGATCATGCACTGATCACGTGGCTGAACATGCACTGATCACGTGGCTGATCACACACCTGTCACGTGACATATCATGCACTGATCACGTGGCACTCATGCACTGATCACGTGGCTGATCATACTCTGCTCACGTAACTCATGCACACATCACGTGGCTATCATGCACTGCTCACGTGGCTCGTCATGGAATGATCACGTAGCAACCATATACTGGTCACGTGACTGATCATGCACAGATCACGTAAATGATCATGCACTGTTCACGTGACTGATCATGTACTGATCACGTGACTGATCATGCACTGATCACGTGGCTATCATGCTCTGCTCACGTGGCTGATCATGCAACGATCACGTAGCAACCATGTACTGGTCACGTGACTGATCATGCACTGATCACGTAATTGATCCTGCACTGATCACGTGGCTCATCATGCACTGATCACGTGGCTGATCACACATGTATCACGTGACTGATCATGCACTGATCACGTGGCTCTCATGCACTGATCACGTGGCTGTCATGCACTGATCACGTGGATATCATGCACTGATCATGTGGCTGATCACACACGTATCACATGACTGATCATGCACTGATCACGTGGCTATCATGCACTGATCACGTGGCTATCATGCACTGATCACGTGGCTGATCATGCAATGATCACGTAGCTACCATGTACTGGTCACGTGACTGATCATGCAACACGTGCTGATCATGCACTGATCACGTGGCTGATCATGCACTGATCACGTGGCTGATCATACACTGATCACGTGACTGATCATGCACTGATCACGTGACTGATCATGCACTGATCACGTGGCTATCATGCACTGATCACGTGGCTGATCATGCACTGATCACGTGCTGATCATGCACTGATCACGTGGCTGATCATGCACTGATCACGTGACTGATCATGCACTGATCACGTGCTGATCATGCACTGATCACGTGACTGATCATGCACTGATCACGTGACTGATCATGCACTGATCACGTGGCTATCATGCACTGATCACGTGGCTGATCATGCATGATCACGTGGCTATCATGCACTGGTCACGTGACTGATCATGCACTGATCACGTGACTGATCATGCACTGATCACGTGGCTATCATGCACTGATCACGTGGCTGATCATGCAATGATCGTTCACTCATGTACTGATCACGTGATGATCATGCACATCACGTGACTGATCATGCACTGATCACGTGGCTATCATGCACTGATCACGGACTGATCATGCACTGATCACGTCTATATCATGCACTGATCACGTGGCTGCCATGCACTGATCACGTGGCGATCATGCACTGATCACGTGACTGATCATGCACTGATCACGTGGCTGATCATGCACTGATCACGTGACTGATCATGCACTGATCACGTGACTGATCATGCACTGATCACGTGGCTATCATGCACTGCTCACGTGGCTGATCATGCATGATCACGCAGCTACCATGTACTGGTCACATGACTGATCATGCACTGATCACGTGACTGATCATGCACTGATCACGTGGCTATCATGCACTACTCACGTGGCTGATCATGCAATGATCATGTAGCTACCATGTACAGGTCACGTGAATGATCATACACCCATCAGGTGACTGATCATGCACTGATCACGTGGCTATCATGCACTGATCACGAGACTGATCATGCACTGATCACGTCTATATCATGCACTGATCACATGACTGCCCATGCACTGATCACGTGTGATCATACACTAATCTTGTGACAGATCATGCACTGATCACGTGGCTGATCATGCACTGATACCGTGACTGAGCATGGACTGATCACATGACTATCATGTAGTGATCACGTGACTTAATGGCGCTGATCATGTGACTGATCATGCGCTGATCATGTTTGCTATCATACACTGATCATGTGCCTCTGGAGGCAATAAACAAAGAGCTGAGTAGGCACGAATCAAACAGTCAGCAGGCAATAATCATGGAACTCAGGTGTGAGGAATCATGCTGCTCAGCTGGCAATAATCAAGCAGCTGAGCAGGCAGGAATCGTGCAGCTCAGCTGGCAATTGTCAAGCAGATGAGCAGACAGTAATCACGCAGCTCAGCAGGCCCAGATCACGTGACTGAGCATGCACTGTCCATGGCTGATCATACACTGATCACGTGATGATCATGCACTGATCACTTGGATATCATGCACTGATCACGTGGCTGATCATGCACTGATCACGTGTCTGATCATGCACTGATCACGTGGCTGATCATACACTGCTCACGTAACTGATCATGCACTGATCACGTGGCTATCATGCACTGATCACGTGGCTGTCATGCACTGATCACGTAGCAATCATATACTGGTCACGTGACTGATCATGCACTGATCACGTCAATGATCATGCACTGATCACGTGACTGATCATGCACTGATCACGTGACTGATCATGCACTGATCACGTGGCTATCATGCTCATCACGTGGCTGATCATGCGATCACATGTAACCATGTACTGTCACGTGACTGATCATGCACTGATCACGTTGATCATGCACTGATCACGTGGCTGATCATGCACTGATCACGTGGCTGATCACACATGTATCACGTGACTGATCATGCACTGATCACGTGGCTCATGCACTGATCACGTGGCTGTCATGCACTGATCACGTGGCTATCATGCACTGATCACGTGGCTGATCACGTATCACGTGACTGATCATGCACTGATCACGTGGCTATCATGCACTGATCACGTGGCTATCATGCACTGATCACGTGGCTGATCATGCACTGATCACGTAGCTACCATGTACTGGTCACGTGACTGATCATGCACTGATCACGTAATTGATCATGCACTGATCACGTGGCTGATCATGCACTGATCACGTGGCTGATCATGCACTGATCACGTAACTGATCATGCACTGATCACGTGACTGATCATGCACTGATCACGTGGCTATCATGCACTGATCACGTGGCTGATCATGCACTGATCACGTGACTGATCATGCACTGATCACGTGGCTGATCATGCACTGATCACGTGACTGATCATGCACTGATCACGTGGCTGATCATGCACTGATCACGTGACTGATCATGCACTGATCACGTGTCTGATCATGCACTGATCACGTGGCTATCATGCACTGCTCACGTGGCTGATCATGCCATGATCACGCAGCTACCATGTACTGGTCACATGACTGATCATGCACTGATCACGTGACTGATCATGCAGTGATCACGTGGCTATCATGCACTACTCACGTGGCTGATCATGCAATGATCATGTAGCTACCATGTACAGGTCACGTGAATGATCATACACCCATCAGGTGACTGATCATGCACTGATCACGTGGCTATCATGCACTGATCACGAGACTGATCATGCACTGTTCACGTCTATATCATGCACTGATCACATGACTGCCCATGCACTGATCACGTGGATGATCATACACTAATCTTGTGACAGATCATGCACTGATCACGTGGCTGATCATGCACTGATACCGTGACTGAGCATGGACTGATCACATGACTATCATGTAGTGATCACGTGACTTAATGGCGCTGATCATGTGACTGATCATGCGCTGATCATGTTTGCTATCATACACTGATCATGTGCCTCTGGAGGCAATAAACAAAGAGCTGAGTAGGCACGAATCAAACAGTCAGCAGGCAATAATCATGGAACTCAGGTGTGAGGAATCATGCTGCTCAGCTGGCAATAATCAAGCAGCTGAGCAGGCAGGAATTACGCAGCACAGCTGGCAATTGTCAAGCAGATGACAGGCAGGAATCGTGCAGCTCAGCTGGCAATTGTCAAGCAGATGAGCAGACAGTAATCACGCAGCTCAGCAGGCCCAGATCACGTGACTGAGCATGCACTGTTCACGTGGCTGATCATACACTGATCACGTGATGATCATGCACTGATCACTTGGATATCATGCACTGATCACGTGGCTGATCATACACTGTTCACGTGTCTGACCATGCACTGATCACGTGGCTGATCATACACTGCTCACGTAACTGATCATGCACTGATCACGTGGCTATCATGCACTGATCACGTGGCTGAACATGCACTGTTCACGTGGCTGATCACACACCTGTCACGTGACATATCATGCACTGATCACGTGGCACTCATGCACTGATCACGTGGCTGATCATACTCTGCTCACGTAACTCATGCACACATCACGTGGCTATCATGCACTGCTCACGTGGCTCGTCATGGAATGATCACGTAGCAACCATATACTGGTCACGTGACTGATCATGCAAGATCACGTAAATGATCATGCACTGTTCACGTGACTGATCATGTACTGATCACGTGACTGATCATGCACTGATCACGTGGCTATCATGCTCTGCTCACGTGGCTGATCATGCAACGATCACGTAGCAACCATGTACTGGTCACGTGACTGATCATGCACTGATCACGTAATTGATCCTGCACTGATCACGTGGCTGATCACACATGATCACGTGACTGATCATGCACTGATCACGTGGCTCTCATGCACTGATCACGTGGCTGTCATGCACTGATCACGTGGATATCATGCACTGATCACGTGGCTGATCACACACGTATCACATGACTGATCATGCACTGATCACGTGGCTATCATGCACTGATCACGTGGCTATCATGCACTGATCACGTGGCTGATCATGCAATGATCACGTAGCTACCATGCACTGTCACGTGACTGATCATGCACTGATCACGTGATTGATCATGCACTGATCACGTGGCTGATCATGCACTGATCACGTGGCTGATCATGCACTGATCACGTGACTGATCATGCACTGATCACGTGTCTGATCATGCACTGATCACGTGGCTATCATGCACTGCTCACGTGGCTGATCATGCATGATCACGCAGCTACCATGTACTGGTCACATGACTGATCATGCACTGATCACGTGACTGATCATGCAGTGATCACGTGGCTATCATGCACTACTCACGTGGCTGATCATGCAATGATCATGTAGCTACCATGTACAGGTCACGTGAATGATCATACACCCATCAGGTGACTGATCATGCACTGATCACGTGGCTATCATGCACTGATCACGAGACTGATCATGCACTGATCACGTCTATATCATGCACTGATCACATGACTGCCCGTGCACTGATCACGTGGATGATCATACACTAATCTTGTGACAGATCATGCACTGATCACGTGGCTGATCATGCACTGATACCGTGACTGAGCATGGACTGATCACATGACTATCATGTAGTGATCACGTGACTTAATGGCGCTGATCATGTGACTGATCATGCGCTGATCATGTTTGCTATCATACACTGATCATGTGCCTCTGGAGGCAATAAACAAAGAGCTGAGTAGGCACGAATCAAACAGTCAGCAGGCAATAATCATGGAACTCAGGTGTGAGGAATCATGCTGCTCAGCTGGCAATAATCAAGCAGCTGAGCAGGCAGAATCGTGCAGCTAGCCTCAAGCAGATGAGCAGACAGTAATCACGCAGCTCAGCAGGCCCAGATCACGTGACTGAGCATGCACTGTTCACGTGGCTGATCATACACTGATCACGTGATGATCATGCACTGATCACTTGGATATCATGCACTGATCACGTGGCTGATCATGCACTGTTCACGTGTCTGACCATGCACTGATCACGTGGCTGATCATACACTGCTCACGTAACTGATCATGCACTGATCACGTGGCTATCATGCACTGATCACGTGGCTGAACATGCACTGTTCACGTGGCTGATCACACACCTGTCACGTGACATATCATGCACTGATCACGTGGCACTCATGCACTGATCACGTGGCTGATCATACTCTGCTCACGTAACTCATGCACACATCACGTGGCTATCATGCACTGCTCACGTGGCTGTCATGGAATGATCACGTAGCTACCATATACTGTCACGTGACTGATCATGCACTGATCACGTAAATGATCATGCACTGTTCACGTGACTGATCATGTACTGATCACGTGACTGATCATGCACTGATCACGTGGCTATCATGCTCTGCTCACGTGGCTGATCATGCAACGATCACGTAGCAACCATGTACTGGTCACGTGACTGATCATGCACTGATCACGTAATTGATCCTGCACTGATCACGTGGCTCATCATGCACTGATCACGTGGCTGATCACACATGTATCACGTGACTGATCATGCACTGATCACGTGGCTCTCATGCACTGATCACGTGGCTGTCATGCACTGATCACGTGGATATCATGCACTGATCACGTGGCTGATCACACACGTATCACATGACTGATCATGCACTGATCACGTGGCTATCATGCACTGATCACGTGGCTATCATGCACTGATCACGTGGCTGATCATGCAATGATCACGTAGCTACCATGTACTGGTCACGTGACTGATCATGCACTGATCACGTAATTGATCATGCACTGATCATGTGGCTGATCATGCACTGATCACGTGGCTGATCATGCACTGATCACGTGACTGATCATGCACTGATCACGTGACTGATCATGCACTGATCACGTGGCTATCATGCACTGATCACGTGGCTGATCATGCATGATCACGCAGCTACCATGTACTGGTCACATGACTGATCATGCACTGATCACGTGACTGATCATGCACTGATCACGTGGCTATCATGCACTACTCACGTGGCTGATCATGCAATGATCATGTAGCTACCATGTACAGGTCACGTGAATGATCATACACCCATCAGGTGACTGATCATGCACTGATCACGTGACTGATCATGCACTGATTCACGTCTATATCATGCACTGATCACATGACTGCCCATGCACTGATCACGTGGATGATCATACACTAATCTTGTGACAGATCATGCACTGATCACGTGGCTGATCATGCACTGATACCGTGACTGAGCATGGACTGATCACATGACTATCATGTAGTGATCACGTGACTTAATGGCGCTGATCATGTGACTGATCATGCACTGATCATGTTTGCTATCATACACTGATCATGTGCCTCTGGAGGCAATAAACAAAGAGCTGAGTAGGCACGAATCAAACAGTCAGCAGGCAATAATCATGGAACTCAGGTGTGAGGAATCATGCTGCTCAGCTGGCAATAATCAAGCAGCTGAGCAGGCAGGAATGCGTGCAGCTCAGCTGGCAATTGTCAAGCAGATGAGCAGACAGTAATCACGCAGCTCAGCAGGCCCAGATCACGTGACTGAGCATGCACTGATCACGTGGCTGATCATGCACTGATCACGTGATGATCATGCACTGATCACGTGGATATCATGCACTGATCACGTGGCTGATCATGCACTGATCACGTGACTGATCATGCACTGATCACGTGTCTGATCATGCACTGATCACGTGGCTATCATGCACTGCTCACGTGGCTGATCATGCATGATCACGCAGCTACCATGTACTGGTCACATGACTGATCATGCACTGATCACGTGACTGATCATGCACTGATCACGTGGCTATCATGCACTACTCACGTGGCTGATCATGCAATGATCATGTAGCTACCATGTACAGGTCACGTGAATGATCATACACCCATCAGGTGACTGATCATGCACTGATCACGTGGCTATCATGCACTGATCACGAGACTGATCATGCACTGATCACGTCTATATCATGCACTGATCACATGACTGCCCATGCACTGATCACGTGGATGATCATACACTAATCATGTGACAGATCATGCACTGATCACGTGGCTGATCATGCACTGATACCGTGACTGAGCATGGACTGATCACATGACTATCATGTAGTGATCACGTGACTTAATGGCGCTGATCATGTGACTGATCATGCGCTGATCATGTTTGCTATCATACACTGATCATGTGCCTCTGGAGGCAATAAACAAAGAGCTGAGTAGGCACGAATCAAACAGTCAGCAGGCAATAATCATGGAACTCAGGTGTGAGGAATCATGCTGCTCAGCTGGCAATAATCAAGCAGCTGAGCAGGCAGGAATTACGCAGCACAGCTGGCAATTGTCAAGCAGATGACAGGCAGGAATCGTGCAGCTCAGCTGGCAATTGTCAAGCAGATGAGCAGACAGTAATCACGCAGCTCAGCAGGCCCAGATCACGTGACTGAGCATGCACTGTTCACGTGGCTGATCATACACTGATCACGTGATGATCATGCACTGATCACTTGGATATCATGCACTGATCACGTGGCTGATCATACACTGTTCACGTGTCTGACCATGCACTGATCACGTGGCTGATCATGCACTGCTCACGTAACTGATCATGCACTGATCACGTGGCTATCATGCACTGATCACGTGGCTGATCATGCACTGATCACGTGGCTGATCACACACTGTCACGTGACATATCATGCACTGATCACGTGGCTGATCATGCACTGATCACGTGGCTGATCATGCACTGATCACGTGGCTGATCATGCACTGATCACGTGACTGATCATGCACTGATCACGTGGCTGATCATGCACTGATCACGTGACTGATCATGCACTGATCACGTGGCTGATCATGCACTGATCACGTGACTGATCATGCACTGATCACGTGACTGATCATGCACTGATCACGTGGCTATCATGCACTGCTCACGTGGCTGATCATGCATGATCACGCAGCTACCATGTACTGGTCACATGACTGATCATGCACTGATCACGTGACTGATCATGCACTGATCACGTGGCTATCATGCACTACTCACGTGGCTGATCATGCAATGATCATGTAGCTACCATGTACAGGTCACGTGAATGATCATACACCCATCAGGTGACTGATCATGCACTGATCACGTGGCTATCATGCACTGATCACGAGACTGATCATGCACTGATCACGTCTATATCATGCACTGATCACATGACTGCCCATGCACTGATCACGTGGATGATCATACACTAATCATGTGACAGATCATGCACTGATCACGTGGCTGATCATGCACTGATACCGTGACTGAGCATGGACTGATCACATGACTATCATGTAGTGATCACGTGACTTAATGGCGCTGATCATGTGACTGATCATGCACTGATCATGTTTGCTATCATACACTGATCATGTGCCTCTGGAGGCAATAAACAAAGAGCTGAGTAGGCACGAATCAAACAGTCAGCAGGCAATAATCATGGAACTCAGGTGTGAGGAATCATGCTGCTCAGCTGGCAATAATCAAGCAGCTGAGCAGGCAGGGATCGTGCAGCTCAGCTGGCAATTGTCAAGCAGATGAGCAGACAGTAATCACGCAGCTCAGCAGGCCCAGATCACGTGACTGAGCATGCACTGTTCACGTGGCTGATCATACACTGATCACGTGATGATCATGCACTGATCACTTGGATATCATGCACTGATCACGTGGCTGATCATACACTGTTCACGTGTCTGACCATGCACTGATCACGTGGCTGATCATACACTGCTCACGTAACTGATCATGCACTGATCACGTGGCTATCATGCACTGATCACGTGGCTGAACATGCACTGTTCACGTGGCTGATCACACACCTGTCACGTGACATATCATGCACTGATCACGTGGCACTCATGCACTGATCACGTGGCTGATCATACTCTGCTCACGTGTGTCACACACATCACGTGGCTATCATGCACTGCTCACGTGGCTCGTCATGGAATGATCACGTAGCTACCATATACTGGTCACGTGACTGATCATGCACAGATCACGTAAATGATCATGCACTGTTCACGTGACTGATCATGTACTGATCACGTGACTGATCATGCACTGATCACGTGGCTATCATGCTCTGCTCACGTGGCTGATCATGCAACGATCACGTGCAACCATGTACTGGTCACGTGACTGATCATGCACTGATCACGTAATTGATCCTGCACTGATCACGTGGCTCATCATGCACTGATCACGTGGCTGATCACACATGTATCACGTGACTGATCATGCACTGATCGTGGCTCTCATGCACTGATCACGTGGCTGTCATGCACTGATCACGTGGATATCATGCACTGATCACGTGGCTGATCATGCACTGATCACGTGGCTGATCATGCACTGATCACGTGACTGATCATGCACTGATCACGTGGCTGATCATGCACTGATCACGTGGCTATCATGCACTGCTCACGTGGCTGATCATGCATGATCACGCAGCTACCATGTACTGGTCACATGACTGATCATGCACTGATCACGTGACTGATCATGCACTGATCACGTGGCTATCATGCACTACTCACGTGGCTGATCATGCAATGATCATGTAGCTACCATGTACAGGTCACGTGAATGATCATACACTGATCAGGTGACTGATCATGCACTGATCACGTGACTGATCATGCACTGATCACGTCTATATCATGCACTGATCACGTGACTGCCCATGCACTGATCACGTGGATGATCATACTAATCATGTGACAGATCATGCACTGATCACGTGGCTGATCATGCACTGATACCGTGACTGAGCATGGACTGATCACATGACTATCATGCACTGATCACGTGACTTAATGGGCTGATCATGTGACTGATCATGCACTGATCATGTTTGCTATCATACACTGATCATGTGCCTCTGGAGGCAATAAACAAAGAGCTGAGTAGGCACGAATCAAACAGTCAGCAGGCAATAATCATGGAACTCAGGTGTGAGGAATCATGCTGCTCAGCTGGCAATAATCAAGCAGCTGAGCAGGCAGGAATCGTGCAGCTCAGCTGGCAATTGTCAAGCAGATGAGCAGACAGTAATCACGCAGCTCAGCAGGCCCAGATCACGTGACTGAGCATGCACTGTTCACGTGGCTGATCATGCACTGATCACGTGATGATCATGCACTGATCACGTGGATATCATGCACTGATCACGTGGCTGATCATGCACTGATCACGTGACTGATCATGCACTGATCACGTGTCTGATCATGCACTGATCACGTGGCTATCATGCACTGATCACGTGGCTGATCATGCACTGATCACGCTACCATGCACTGGTCACATGACTGATCATGCACTGATCACGTGACTGATCATGCACTGATCACGTGGCTATCATGCACTACTCACGTGGCTGATCATGCAATGATCATGTAGCTACCATGTACAGGTCACGTGAATGATCATGCACCCATCAGGTGACTGATCATGCACTGATCACGTGGCTATCATGCACTGATCACGAGACTGATCATGCACTGATCACGTCTATATCATGCACTGATCACATGACTGCCCATGCACTGATCACGTGGATGATCATACACTGATCATGTGACAGATCATGCACTGATCACGTGGCTGATCATGCACTGATACCGTGACTGAGCATGGACTGATCACATGACTATCATGTAGTGATCACGTGACTTAATGGCGCTGATCATGTGACTGATCATGCGCTGATCATGTTTGCTATCATACACTGATCATGTGCCTCTGGAGGCAATAAACAAAGAGCTGAGTAGGCACGAATCAAACAGTCAGCAGGCAATAATCATGGAACTCAGGTGTGAGGAATCATGCTGCTCAGCTGGCAATAATCAAGCAGCTGAGCAGGCAGGAATTACGCAGCACAGCTGGCAATTGTCAAGCAGATGACAGGCAGGAATCGTGCAGCTCAGCTGGCAATTGTCAAGCAGATGAGCAGACAGTAATCACGCAGCTCAGCAGGCCCAGATCACGTGACTGAGCATGCACTGTTCACGTGGCTGATCATACACTGATCACGTGATGATCATGCACTGATCACTTGGATATCATGCACTGATCACGTGGCTGATCATACACTGTTCACGTGTCTGACCATGCACTGATCACGTGGCTGATCATACACTGCTCACGTAACTGATCATGCACTGATCACGTGGCTATCATGCACTGATCACGTGGCTGAACATGCACTGTTCACGTGGCTGATCACACACCTGTCACGTGACATATCATGCACTGATCACGTGGCACTCATGCACTGATCACGTGGCTGATCATACTCTGCTCACGTAACTCATGCACACATCACGTGGCTATCATGCACTGCTCACGTGGCTCATCATGGAATGATCACGTAGCAACCATATACTGGAAACGTGACTGATCATGCAAAGATCACGTAAATGATCATGCACTGTTCATGTGACTGATCATGTACTGATCACGTGACTGATCATGCACTGATCACGTGGCTATCATGTACTGCTCACGTGGCTGATCATGCAACGATCACGTAGCAACCATGTACTGGTCACGTGACTGATCATGCACTGATCACGTAATTGATCCTGCACTGATCACGTGGCTCATCATGCACTGATCACGTGGCTGATCACACATGTATCACGTGACTGATCATGCACTGATCCGTGGCTCTCATGCACTGATCACGTGGCTGTCATGCACTGATCACGTGGATATCATGCACTGATCACGTGGCTGATCACACACGTATCACATGACTGATCATGCACTGATCACGTGGCTATCATGCACTGATCACGTGGCTATCATGCACTGATCACGTGGCTGATCAGGCAATGATCACGTAGCTACCATGTACTGGTCACGTGACTGATCATGCACTGATCACGTAATTGATCATGCACTGATCATGTGGCTGATCATGCACTGATCACGTGGCTGATCATGCACTGATCACGTAACTGATCATGCACTGATCACGTGACTGATCATGCACTGATCACGTGGCTATCATGCACTGATCACGTGGCTGACATACACTGATCACGTGCCTGGTCATGCACTGATCACGTGGCTGATCATGCACTGATCACGTGACTGATCATGCACTGATCACGTGTCTGATCATGCACTGATCACGTGACTGATCATGCACTGATCACGTGACTGATCATGCACTGATCACGTGGCTATCATGCACTGCTCACGTGGCTGATCATGCCATGATCACGCAGCTACCATGTACTGGTCACATGACTGATCATGCACTGATCACGTGACTGATCATGCAGTGATCACGTGGCTATCATGCACTACTCACGTGGCTGATCATGCAATGATCATGTAGCTACCATGTACAGGTCACGTGAATGATCATACACCCATCAGGTGACTGATCATGCACTGATCACGTGGCTATCATGCACTGATCACGAGACTGATCATGCACTGATCACGTCTATATCATGCACTGATCACATGACTGCCCATGCACTGATCACGTGGATGATCATACACTAATCTTGTGACAGATCATGCACTGATCACGTGGCTGATCATGCACTGATACCGTGACTGAGCATGGACTGATCACATGACTATCATGTAGTGATCACGTGACTTAATGGCGCTGATCATGTGACTGATCATGCGCTGATCATGTTTGCTATCATACACTGATCATGTGCCTCTGGAGGCAATAAACAAAGAGCTGAGTAGGCACGAATCAAACAGTCAGCAGGCAATAATCATGGAACTCAGGTGTGAGGAATCATGCTGCTCAGCTGGCAATAATCAAGCAGCTGAGCAGGCAGGAATTACGCAGCACAGCTGGCAATTGTCAAGCAGATGACAGGCAGGAATCGTGCAGCTCAGCTGGCAATTGTCAAGCAGATGAGCAGACAGTAATCACGCAGCTCAGCAGGCCCAGATCACGTGACTGAGCATGCACTGTTCACGTGGCTGATCATACACTGATCACGTGATGATCATGCACTGATCACTTGGATATCATGCACTGATCACGTGGCTGATCATACACTGTTCACGTGTCTGACCATGCACTGATCACGTGGCTGATCATACACTGCTCACGTAACTGATCATGCACTGATCACGTGGCTATCATGCACTGATCACGTGGCTGAACATGCACTGTTCACGTGGCTGATCACACACCTGTCACGTGACATATCATGCACTGATCACGTGGCACTCATGCACTGATCACGTGGCTGATCATACTCTGCTCACGTAACTCATGCACACATCACGTGGCTATCATGCACTGCTCACGTGGCTCGTCATGGAATGATCACGTAGCTACCATATACTGGTCACGTGACTGATCATGCACAGATCACGTAAATGATCATGCACTGTTCACGTGACTGATCATGTACTGATCACGTGACTGATCATGCACTGATCACGTGGCTATCATGCTCTGCTCACGTGGCTGATCATGCAACGATCACGTAGCAACCATGTACTGGTCACGTGACTGATCATGCACTGATCACGTAATTGATCCTGCACTGATCACGTGGCTGATCACACTGTATCACGTGACTGATCATGCACTGATCACGTGGCTCTCATGCACTGATCACGTGGCTGTCATGCACTGATCACGTGGATATCATGCACTGATCATGTGGCTGATCACACACTATCACATGACTGATCATGCACTGATCACGTGGCTATCATGCACTGATCACGTGGCTATCATGCACTGATCACGTGGCTGATCATGCAATGATCACGTAGCTACCATGTACTGATCACGTGACTGATCATGCACTGATCACGTAATTGATCATGCACTGATCACGTGGCTGATCATGCACTGATCACGTGGCTGATCATGCACTGATCACGTGACTGATCATGCACTGATCACGTGTCTGATCATGCACTGATCACGTGGCTATCATGCACTGCTCACGTGGCTGATCATGCATGATCACGCAGCTACCATGTACTGGTCACATGACTGATCATGCACTGATCACGTGACTGATCATGCAGTGATCACGTGGCTATCATGCACTACTCACGTGGCTGATCATGCAATGATCATGTAGCTACCATGTACAGGTCACGTGAATGATCATACACCCATCAGGTGACTGATCATGCACTGATCACGTGGCTATCATGCACTGATCACGAGACTGATCATGCACTGATCACGTCTATATCATGCACTGATCACATGACTGCCCATGCACTGATCACGTGGATGATCATACACTAATCTTGTGACAGATCATGCACTGATCACGTGGCTGATCATGCACTGATACCGTGACTGAGCATGGACTGATCACATGACTATCATGTAGTGATCACGTGACTTAATGGCGCTGATCATGTGACTGATCATGCGCTGATCATGTTTGCTATCATACACTGATCATGTGCCTCTGGAGGCAATAAACAAAGAGCTGAGTAGGCACGAATCAAACAGTCAGCAGGCAATAATCATGGAACTCAGGTGTGAGGAATCATGCTGCTCAGCTGGCAATAATCAAGCAGCTGAGCAGGCAGAGATCGTGCAGCTCAGCTGGCAATTGTCAAGCAGATGAGCAGACAGTAATCACGCAGCTCAGCAGGCCCAGATCACGTGACTGAGCATGCACTGTTCACGTGGCTGATCATACACTGATCACGTGATGATCATGCACTGATCACTTGGATATCATGCACTGATCACGTGGCTGATCATACACTGTTCACGTGTCTGACCATGCACTGATCACGTGGCTGATCATACACTGCTCACGTAACTGATCATGCACTGATCACGTGGCTATCATGCACTGATCACGTGGCTGAACATGCACTGTTCACGTGGCTGATCACACACCTGTCACGTGACATATCATGCACTGATCACGTGGCACTCATGCACTGATCACGTGGCTGATCATACTCTGCTCACGTAACTCATGCACACATCACGTGGCTATCATGCACTGCTCACGTGGCTCGTCATGGAATGATCACGTAGCTACCATATACTGGTCACGTGACTGATCATGCACTGATCACGTAAATGATCATGCACTGTTCACGTGACTGATCATGTACTGATCACGTGACTGATCATGCACTGATCACGTGGCTATCATGCTCTGCTCACGTGGCTGATCATGCACGATCACGTAGCAACCATGCACTGGTCACGTGACTGATCATGCACTGATCACGTAATTGATCATGCACTGATCACGTGGCTCATCATGCACTGATCACGTGGCTGATCACACATGTATCACGTGACTGATCATGCACTGATCACGTGGCTCTCATGCACTGATCACGTGGCTGTCATGCACTGATCACGTGGATATCATGCACTGATCACGTGGCTGATCACACACGTATCACATGACTGATCATGCACTGATCACGTGGCTATCATGCACTGATCACGTGGCTATCATGCACTGATCACGTGGCTGATCATGCACTGATCACGTAGCTACCATGTACTGTCACGTGACTGATCATGCACTGATCACGTAATTGATCATGCACTGATCACGTGGCTGATCATGCACTGATCACGTGGCTGATCATGCACTGATCACGTGACTGATCATGCACTGATCACGTGACTGATCATGCACTGATCACGTGGCTATCATGCACTGATCACGTGGCTGATCATGCATGATCACGCAGCTACCATGTACTGGTCACATGACTGATCATGCACTGATCACGTGACTGATCATGCACTGATCACGTGGCTATCATGCACTACTCACGTGGCTGATCATGCAATGATCATGTAGCTACCATGTACAGGTCACGTGAATGATCATACACCCATCAGGTGACTGATCATGCACTGATCACGTGGCTATCATGCACTGATCACGAGACTGATCATGCACTGTTCACGTCTATATCATGCACTGATCACATGACTGCCCGTGCACTGATCACGTGGATGATCATACACTAATCTTGTGACAGATCATGCACTGATCACGTGGCTGATCATGCACTGATACCGTGACTGAGCATGGACTGATCACATGACTATCATGTAGTGATCACGTGACTTAATGGCGCTGATCATGTGACTGATCATGCGCTGATCATGTTTGCTATCATACACTGATCATGTGCCTCTGGAGGCAATAAACAAAGAGCTGAGTAGGCACGAATCAAACAGTCAGCAGGCAATAATCATGGAACACAGGTGTGAGGAATCATGCTGCTCAGCTGGCAATAATCAAGCAGCTGAGCAGGCAGGAATCGTGCAGCTCAGCTGGCAATTGTCAAGCAGATGAGCAGACAGTAATCACGCAGCTCAGCAGGCCCAGATCACGTGACTGAGCATGCACTGTTCACGTGGCTGATCATACACTGATCACGTGACTGATCATGCACTGATCACGTGGCTATCATGCACTGATCACGTGGCTGATCATGCACTGATCACGTGCTACCATGCACTGATCACGTGACTGATCATGCACTGATCACGTAACTGATCATGCACTGATCACGTGGCTGATCATGCACTGATCACGTGGCTGATCATGCACTGATCACGTGGCTGATCATGCACTGATCACGTGACTGATCATGCACTGATCACGTGGCTGATCATGCACTGATCACGTGACTGATCATGCACTGATCACGTGACTGATCATGCACTGATCACGTGGCTATCATGCACTGCTCACGTGGCTGATCATGCATGATCACGCGCTACCATGTACTGGTCACGTGACTGATCATGCACTGATCACGTGACTGATCATGCACTGATCACGTGGCTATCATGCACTGATCACGTGGCTGATCATGCAATGATCACGTGGCTACATGTACTGGTCACGTGAATGATCATGCACCCATCACGTGACTGATCATGCACTGATCACGACTGATCATGCACTGATCACGTCTATATCATGCACTGATCACATGACTGCCCATGCACTGATCACGTGGATGATCATACACTGATCACGTGACTGATCATGCACTGATCACGTGGCTGATCATGCACTGATACGTGACTGCATGGACTGATCACATGACTATCATGCACTGATCACGTGACTTAATGGCACTGATCATGTGACTGATCATGCACTGATCATGTTTGCTATCATACACTGATCATGTGCCTCTGGAGGCAATAAAAAGAGCTGAGTAGGCACGAATCAAACAGTCAGCAGGCAATAATCATGGAACTCAGGTGTGAGGAATCATGCTGCTCAGCTGGCAATAATCAAGCAGCTGATCAGGCAGGAATCGTGCAGCTCAGCTGGCAATTGTCAAGCAGATGAGCAGACAGTAATCACGCAGCTCAGCAGGCACTGATCACGTGACTGATCATGCACTGATCACGTGGCTGATCATGCACTGATCACGTGATGATCATGCACTGATCACGTGGCTATCATGCACTGATCACGTGGCTGATCATGCACTGATCACGTGACTGATCATGCACTGATCACGTCTGATCATGCACTGATCACGTGGCTATCATGCACTGATCACGTGGCTGATCATGCATGATCACGCAGCTACCATGTACTGGTCACATGACTGATCATGCACTGATCACGTGACTGATCATGCACTGATCACGTGGCTATCATGCACTACTCACGTGGCTGATCATGCAATGATCATGTAGCTACATGTACAGGTCACGTGAATGATCATACACCCATCAGGTGACTGATCATGCACTGATCACGTGGCTATCATGCACTGATCACGAGACTGATCATGCACTGATCACGTCTATATCATGCACTGATCACATGACTGCCCATGCACTGATCACGTGGATGATCATACACTGATCATGTGACAGATCATGCACTGATCACGTGGCTGATCATGCACTGATACCGTGACTGAGCATGGACTGATCACATGACTATCATGTAGTGATCACGTGACTTAATGGCGCTGATCATGTGACTGATCATGCGCTGATCATGTTTGCTATCATACACTGATCATGTGCCTCTGGAGGCAATAAACAAAGAGCTGAGTAGGCACGAATCAAACAGTCAGCAGGCAATAATCATGGAACTCAGGTGTGAGGAATCATGCTGCTCAGCTGGCAATAATCAAGCAGCTGAGCAGGCAGGAATTACGCAGCACAGCTGGCAATTGTCAAGCAGATGACAGGCAGGAATCGTGCAGCTCAGCTGGCAATTGTCAAGCAGATGAGCAGACAGTAATCACGCAGCTCAGCAGGCCCTGATCACGTGACTGAGCATGCACTGTTCACGTGGCTGATCATACACTGATCACGTGATGATCATGCACTGATCACGTGGATATCATGCACTGATCACGTGGCTGATCATACACTGTTCACGTGTCTGACCATGCACTGATCACGTGGCTGATCATGCACTGCTCACGTAACTGATCATGCACTGATCACGTGGCTATCATGCACTGATCACGTGGCTGATCATGCACTGATCACGTGGCTGATCACACATGTCACGTGACTATCATGCACTGATCACGTGGCATCATGCACTGATCACGTGGCTGATCATGCACTGATCACGTGGCTGATCATGCACTGATCACGTGACTGATCATGCACTGATCACGTGGCTGATCATGCACTGATCACGTGACTGATCATGCACTGATCACGTGGCTGATCATGCACTGATCACGTGACTGATCATGCACTGATCACGTGACTGATCATGCACTGATCACGTGGCTATCATGCACTGCTCACGTGGCTGATCATGCCATGATCACGCAGCTACCATGTACTGGTCACATGACTGATCATGCACTGATCACGTGACTGATCATGCACTGATCACGTGGCTATCATGCACTACTCACGTGGCTGATCATGCAATGATCATGTAGCTACCATGTACAGGTCACGTGAATGATCATACACCCATCAGGTGACTGATCATGCACTGATCACGTGGCTATCATGCACTGATCACGAGACTGATCATGCACTGATCACGTCTATATCATGCACTGATCACATGACTGCCCATGCACTGATCACGTGGATGATCATACACTAATCATGTGACAGATCATGCACTGATCACGTGGCTGATCATGCACTGATACCGTGACTGAGCATGGACTGATCACATGACTATCATGTAGTGATCACGTGACTTAATGGCGCTGATCATGTGACTGATCATGCGCTGATCATGTTTGCTATCATACACTGATCATGTGCCTCTGGAGGCAATAAACAAAGAGCTGAGTAGGCACGAATCAAACAGTCAGCAGGCAATAATCATGGAACTCAGGTGTGAGGAATCATGCTGCTCAGCTGGCAATAATCAAGCAGCTGAGCAGGCAGGAATCGTGCAGCTCAGCTGGCAATTGTCAAGCAGATGAGCAGACAGTAATCACGCAGCTCAGCAGGCCCAGATCACGTGACTGAGCATGCACTGTTCACGTGGCTGATCATACACTGATCACGTGATGATCATGCACTGATCACTTGGATATCATGCACTGATCACGTGGCTGATCATACACTGTTCACGTGTCTGACCATGCACTGATCACGTGGCTGATCATACACTGCTCACGTAACTGATCATGCACTGATCACGTGGCTATCATGCACTGATCACGTGGCTGAACATGCACTGTTCACGTGGCTGATCACACACCTGTCACGTGACATATCATGCACTGATCACGTGGCACTCATGCACTGATCACGTGGCTGATCATACTCTGCTCACGTAACTCATGCACACATCACGTGGCTATCATGCACTGCTCACGTGGCTCGTCATGGAATGATCACGTAGCAACCATATACTGGTCACGTGACTGATCATGCACAGATCACGTAAATGATCATGCACTGTTCACGTGACTGATCATGTACTGATCACGTGACTGATCATGCACTGATCACGTGGCTATCATGCACTGCTCACGTGGCTGATCATGCAACGATCACGTGCAACCATGTACTGGTCACGTGACTGATCATGCACTGATCACGTAATTGATCATGCACTGATCACGTGGCTCATCATGCACTGATCACGTGGCTGATCACACATGTATCACGTGACTGATCATGCACTGATCACGTGGCTATCATGCACTGATCACGTGGCTGTCATGCACTGATCACGTGGCTATCATGCACTGATCACGTGCTGATCATGCACTGATCACGTGGCTGATCATGCACTGATCACGTGACTGATCATGCACTGATCACGTGGCTGATCATGCACTGATCACGTGGCTATCATGCACTGATCACGTGGCTGATCATGCATGATCACGCAGCTACCATGTACTGGTCACATGACTGATCATGCACTGATCACGTGACTGATCATGCACTGATCACGTGGCTATCATGCACTACTCACGTGGCTGATCATGCAATGATCATGTAGCTACCATGTACAGGTCACGTGAATGATCATACACCCATCAGGTGACTGATCATGCACTGATCACGTGACTGATCATGCACTGATCACGTCTATATCATGCACTGATCACATGACTGCCCATGCACTGATCACGTGGATGATCATACACTAATCATGTGACAGATCATGCACTGATCACGTGGCTGATCATGCACTGATACCGTGACTGAGCATGGACTGATCACATGACTATCATGTAGTGATCACGTGACTTAATGGCGCTGATCATGTGACTGATCATGCACTGATCATGTTTGCTATCATACACTGATCATGTGCCTCTGGAGGCAATAAAAAAGAGCTGAGTAGGCACGAATCAAACAGTCAGCAGGCAATAATCATGGAACTCAGGTGTGAGGAATCATGCTGCTCAGCTGGCAATAATCAAGCAGCTGAGCAGGCAGGAATCGTGCAGCTCAGCTGGCAATTGTCAAGCAGATGAGCAGACAGTAATCACGCAGCTCAGCAGGCCCTGATCACGTGACTGAGCATGCACTGATCACGTGGCTGATCATGCACTGATCACGTGATGATCATGCACTGATCACGTGGATATCATGCACTGATCACGTGGCTGATCATGCACTGATCACGTGACTGATCATGCACTGATCGTGGTGATCATGCACTGATCACGTGGCTATCATGCACTGATCACGTGGCTGATCATGCATGATCACGCAGCTACCATGTACTGGTCACATGACTGATCATGCACTGATCACGTGACTGATCATGCACTGATCACGTGGCTATCATGCACTACTCACGTGGCTGATCATGCAATGATCATGTAGCTACCATGTACAGGTCACGTGAATGATCATACACCCATCAGGTGACTGATCATGCACTGATCACGTGGCTATCATGCACTGATCACGAGACTGATCATGCACTGATCACGTCTATATCATGCACTGATCACATGACTGCATGCACTGATCACGTGGATGATCATACACTGATCATGTGACAGATCATGCACTGATCACGTGGCTGATCATGCACTGATACCGTGACTGAGCATGGACTGATCACATGACTATCATGTAGTGATCACGTGACTTAATGGCGCTGATCATGTGACTGATCATGCGCTGATCATGTTTGCTATCATACACTGATCATGTGCCTCTGGAGGCAATAAACAAAGAGCTGAGTAGGCACGAATCAAACAGTCAGCAGGCAATAATCATGGAACTCAGGTGTGAGGAATCATGCTGCTCAGCTGGCAATAATCAAGCAGCTGAGCAGGCAGGAATTACGCAGCACAGCTGGCAATTGTCAAGCAGATGACAGGCAGGAATCGTGCAGCTCAGCTGGCAATTGTCAAGCAGATGAGCAGACAGTAATCACGCAGCTCAGCAGGCCCAGATCACGTGACTGAGCATGCACTGTTCACGTGGCTGATCATACACTGATCACGTGATGATCATGCACTGATCACTTGGATATCATGCACTGATCACGTGGCTGATCATACACTGTTCACGTGTCTGACCATGCACTGATCACGTGGCTGATCATACACTGCTCACGTAACTGATCATGCACTGATCACGTGGCTATCATGCACTGATCACGTGGCTGAACATGCACTGTTCACGTGGCTGATCACACACCTGTCACGTGACATATCATGCACTGATCACGTGGCACTCATGCACTGATCACGTGGCTGATCATACTCTGCTCACGTAACTCATGCACACATCACGTGGCTATCATGCACTGCTCACGTGGCTGATCATGGAATGATCACGTAGCAACCATATACTGGTCACGTGACTGATCATGCAAGATCACGTAAATGATCATGCACTGTTCACGTGACTGATCATGTACTGATCACGTGACTGATCATGCACTGATCACGTGGCTATCATGCTCTGCTCACGTGGCTGATCATGCAACGATCACGTAGCAACCATGTACTGGTCACGTGACTGATCATGCACTGATCACGTAATTGATCCTGCACTGATCACGTGGCTCATCATGCACTGATCACGTGGCTGATCACACATGTATCACGTGACTGATCATGCACTGATCACGTGGCTCTCATGCACTGATCACGTGGCTGTCATGCACTGATCACGTGGATATCATGCACTGATCACGTGGCTGATCACACACGTATCACATGACTGATCATGCACTGATCACGTGGCTATCATGCACTGATCACGTGGCTATCATGCACTGATCACGTGGCTGATCATGCAATGATCACGTAGCTACCATGTACTGGTCACGTGACTGATCATGCACTGATCACGTAATTGATCATGCACTGATCACGTGGCTGATCATGCACTGATCACGTGGCTGATCATGCACTGATCACGTAACTGATCATGCACTGATCACGTGACTGATCATGCACTGATCACGTGGCTATCATGCACTGATCACGTGGCTGATCATGCACTGATCACGTGACTGATCATGCACTGATCACGTGGCTGATCATGCACTGATCACGTGACTGATCATGCACTGATCACGTGGCTGATCATGCACTGATCACGTGACTGATCATGCACTGATCACGTGACTGATCATGCACTGATCACGTGGCTATCATGCACTGATCACGTGGCTGATCATGCATGATCACGCAGCTACCATGCACTGGTCATGACTGATCATGCACTGATCACGTGACTGATCATGCACTGATCACGTGGCTATCATGCACTATCACGTGGCTGATCATGCAATGATCATGTAGCTACCATGTACTGGTCACGTGAATGATCATGCACTGATCAGGTGACTGATCATGCACTGATCACGTGGCTATCATGCACTGATCACGTGACTGATCATGCACTGATCACGTCTATATCATGCACTGATCACGTGACTGATCATGCACTGATCACGTGCTGATCATGCACTGATCACGTGACTGATCATGCACTGATCACGTGGCTGATCATGCACTGATCACGTGACTGATCATGCACTGATCACGTGACTGATCATGCACTGATCACGTGGCTATCATGCACTGCTCACGTGGCTGATCATGCCATGATCACGCAGCTACCATGTACTGGTCACATGACTGATCATGCACTGATCACGTGACTGATCATGCAGTGATCACGTGGCTATCATGCACTACTCACGTGGCTGATCATGCAATGATCATGTAGCTACCATGTACAGGTCACGTGAATGATCATACACCCATCAGGTGACTGATCATGCACTGATCACGTGGCTATCATGCACTGATCACGAGACTGATCATGCACTGATCACGTCTATATCATGCACTGATCACATGACTGCCCATGCACTGATCACGTGGATGATCATACACTAATCTTGTGACAGATCATGCACTGATCACGTGGCTGATCATGCACTGATACCGTGACTGAGCATGGACTGATCACATGACTATCATGTAGTGATCACGTGACTTAATGGCGCTGATCATGTGACTGATCATGCGCTGATCATGTTTGCTATCATACACTGATCATGTGCCTCTGGAGGCAATAAACAAAGAGCTGAGTAGGCACGAATCAAACAGTCAGCAGGCAATAATCATGGAACTCAGGTGTGAGGAATCATGCTGCTCAGCTGGCAATAATCAAGCAGCTGAGCAGGCAGGAATTACGCAGCACAGCTGGCAATTGTCAAGCAGATGACAGGCAGGAATCGTGCAGCTCAGCTGGCAATTGTCAAGCAGATGAGCAGACAGTAATCACGCAGCTCAGCAGGCCCAGATCACGTGACTGAGCATGCACTGTTCACGTGGCTGATCATACACTGATCACGTGATGATCATGCACTGATCACGTGGATATCATGCACTGATCACGTGGCTGATCATACACTGTTCACGTGTCTGACCATGCACTGATCACGTGGCTGATCATACACTGCTCACGTAACTGATCATGCACTGATCACGTGGCTATCATGCACTGATCACGTGGCTGTCATGCACTGATCACGTGGCTATCATATACTGGTCACGTGACTGATCATGCACTGATCACGTGAATGATCATGCACTGATCACGTGACTGATCATGCACTGATCACGTGACTGATCATGCACTGATCACGTGGCTATCATGCACTGCTCACGTGGCTGATCATGCAATGATCACGTAGCAACCATGTACTGGTCACGTGACTGATCATGCACTGATCACGTAATTGATCATGCACTGATCACGTGGCTGATCATGCACTGATCACGTGGCTGATCACACATGATCACGTGACTGATCATGCACTGATCACGTGGCTCTCATGCACTGATCACGTGGCTGATCATGCACTGATCACGTGGATATCATGCACTGATCACGTGGCTGATCACACACGTATCATGACTGATCATGCACTGATCACGTGCTATCATGCACTGATCACGTGGCTATCATGCACTGATCACGTGGCTATCATGCACTGATCACGTGGCTGATCATGCAATGATCACGTAGCTACCATGCACTGATCACGTGACTGATCATGCACTGATCACGTAATTGATCATGCACTGATCACGTGGCTGATCATGCACTGATCACGTGGCTGATCATGCACTGATCACGTAACTGATCATGCACTGATCACGTGACTGATCATGCACTGATCACGTGGCTATCATGCACTGATCACGTGGCTGATCATGCACTGATCACGTGCCTGATCATGCACTGATCACGTGGCTGATCATGCACTGATCACGTGACTGATCATGCACTGATCACGTGGCTGATCATGCACTGATCACGTGACTGATCATGCACTGATCACGTGTCTGATCATGCACTGATCACGTGGCTATCATGCACTGCTCACGTGGCTGATCATGCCATGATCACGCAGCTACCATGTACTGGTCACATGACTGATCATGCACTGATCACGTGACTGATCATGCAGTGATCACGTGGCTATCATGCACTACTCACGTGGCTGATCATGCAATGATCATGTAGCTACCATGTACAGGTCACGTGAATGATCATACACCCATCAGGTGACTGATCATGCACTGATCACGTGGCTATCATGCACTGATCACGAGACTGATCATGCACTGTTCACGTCTATATCATGCACTGATCACATGACTGCCCATGCACTGATCACGTGGATGATCATACACTAATCTTGTGACAGATCATGCACTGATCACGTGGCTGATCATGCACTGATACCGTGACTGAGCATGGACTGATCACATGACTATCATGTAGTGATCACGTGACTTAATGGCGCTGATCATGTGACTGATCATGCGCTGATCATGTTTGCTATCATACACTGATCATGTGCCTCTGGAGGCAATAAACAAAGAGCTGAGTAGGCACGAATCAAACAGTCAGCAGGCAATAATCATGGAACTCAGGTGTGAGGAATCATGCTGCTCAGCTGGCAATAATCAAGCAGCTGAGCAGGCAGGAATTACGCAGCACAGCTGGCAATTGTCAAGCAGATGACAGGCAGGAATCGTGCAGCTCAGCTGGCAATTGTCAAGCAGATGAGCAGACAGTAATCACGCAGCTCAGCAGGCCCAGATCACGTGACTGAGCATGCACTGTTCACGTGGCTGATCATACACTGATCACGTGATGATCATGCACTGATCACTTGGATATCATGCACTGATCACGTGGCTGATCATACACTGTTCACGTGTCTGACCATGCACTGATCACGTGGCTGATCATACACTGCTCACGTAACTGATCATGCACTGATCACGTGGCTATCATGCACTGATCACGTGGCTGAACATGCACTGTTCACGTGGCTGATCACACACCTGTCACGTGACATATCATGCACTGATCACGTGGCACTCATGCACTGATCACGTGGCTGATCATACTCTGCTCACGTAACTCATGCACACATCACGTGGCTATCATGCACTGCTCACGTGGCTCATCATGGAATGATCACGTAGCAACCATATACTGGTCACGTGACTGATCATGCAAAGATCACGTAAATGATCATGCACTGTTCACGTGACTGATCATGTACTGATCACGTGACTGATCATGCACTGATCACGTGGCTATCATGCACTGCTCACGTGGCTGATCATGCAACGATCACGTAGCAACCATGTACTGGTCACGTGACTGATCATGCACTGATCACGTAATTGATCATGCACTGATCACGTGGCTCATCATGCACTGATCACGTGGCTGATCACACATGTATCACGTGACTGATCATGCACTGATCACGTGGCTCTCATGCACTGATCACGTGGCTGTCATGCACTGATCACGTGGATATCATGCACTGATCACGTGGCTGATCACACACGTATCACATGACTGATCATGCACTGATCACGTGGCTATCATGCACTGATCACGTGGCTATCATGCACTGATCACGTGGCTGATCATGCAATGATCACGTAGCTACCATGTACTGGTCACGTGACTGATCATGCACTGATCACGTAATTGATCATGCACTGATCACGTGGCTGATCATGCACTGATCACGTGGCTGATCATGCACTGATCACGTAACTGATCATGCACTGATCACGTGACTGATCATGCACTGATCACGTGGCTATCATGCACTGATCACGTGGCTGACATACACTGATCACGTGCCTGGTCATGCACTGATCACGTGGCTGATCATGCACTGATCACGTGACTGATCATGCACTGATCACGTGGCTGATCATGCACTGATCACGTGACTGATCATGCACTGATCACGTGACTGATCATGCACTGATCACGTGGCTATCATGCACTGCTCACGTGGCTGATCATGCCATGATCACGCAGCTACCATGTACTGGTCACATGACTGATCATGCACTGATCACGTGACTGATCATGCAGTGATCACGTGGCTATCATGCACTACTCACGTGGCTGATCATGCAATGATCATGTAGCTACCATGTACAGGTCACGTGAATGATCATACACCCATCAGGTGACTGATCATGCACTGATCACGTGGCTATCATGCACTGATCACGAGACTGATCATGCACTGATCACGTCTATATCATGCACTGATCACATGACTGCCCGTGCACTGATCACGTGGATGATCATACACTAATCTTGTGACAGATCATGCACTGATCACGTGGCTGATCATGCACTGATACCGTGACTGAGCATGGACTGATCACATGACTATCATGTAGTGATCACGTGACTTAATGGCGCTGATCATGTGACTGATCATGCGCTGATCATGTTTGCTATCATACACTGATCATGTGCCTCTGGAGGCAATAAACAAAGAGCTGAGTAGGCACGAATCAAACAGTCAGCAGGCAATAATCATGGAACTCAGGTGTGAGGAATCATGCTGCTCAGCTGGCAATAATCAAGCAGCTGAGCAGGCAGGAATTACGCAGCACAGCTGGCAATTGTCAAGCAGATGACAGGCAGGAATCGTGCAGCTCAGCTGGCAATTGTCAAGCAGATGAGCAGACAGTAATCACGCAGCTCAGCAGGCCCAGATCACGTGACTGAGCATGCACTGTTCACGTGGCTGATCATACACTGATCACGTGATGATCATGCACTGATCACTTGGATATCATGCACTGATCACGTGGCTGATCATACACTGTTCACGTGTCTGACCATGCACTGATCACGTGGCTGATCATACACTGCTCACGTAACTGATCATGCACTGATCACGTGGCTATCATGCACTGATCACGTGGCTGAACATGCACTGTTCACGTGGCTGATCACACACCTGTCACGTGACATATCATGCACTGATCACGTGGCACTCATGCACTGATCACGTGGCTGATCATACTCTGCTCACGTAACTCATGCACACATCACGTGGCTATCATGCACTGCTCACGTGGCTCGTCATGGAATGATCACGTAGCAACCATATACTGGTCACGTGACTGATCATGCAAAGATCACGTAAATGATCATGCACTGTTCACGTGACTGATCATGTACTGATCACGTGACTGATCATGCACTGATCACGTGGCTATCATGCTCTGCTCACGTGGCTGATCATGCACGATCACGTAGCAACCATGTACTGGTCACGTGACTGATCATGCACTGATCACGTAATTGATCATGCACTGATCACGTGGCTGATCACACATGATCACGTGACTGATCATGCACTGATCACGTGGCTCTCATGCACTGATCACGTGGCTGTCATGCACTGATCACGTGGATATCATGCACTGATCACGTGGCTGATCACACACGTATCACATGACTGATCATGCACTGATCACGTGGCTATCATGCACTGATCACGTGGCTATCATGCACTGATCACGTGGCTGATCATGCAATGATCACGTGGCTACCATGTACTGATCACGTGACTGATCATGCACTGATCACGTAATTGATCATGCACTGATCACGTGGCTGATCATGCACTGATCACGTGGCTGATCATGCACTGATCACGTGACTGATCATGCACTGATCACGTGTCTGATCATGCACTGATCACGTGGCTATCATGCACTGCTCACGTGGCTGATCATGCATGATCACGCAGCTACCATGTACTGGTCACATGACTGATCATGCACTGATCACGTGACTGATCATGCAGTGATCACGTGGCTATCATGCACTACTCACGTGGCTGATCATGCAATGATCATGTAGCTACCATGTACAGGTCACGTGAATGATCATACACCCATCAGGTGACTGATCATGCACTGATCACGTGGCTATCATGCACTGATCACGAGACTGATCATGCACTGATCACGTCTATATCATGCACTGATCACATGACTGCCCATGCACTGATCACGTGGATGATCATACACTAATCTTGTGACAGATCATGCACTGATCACGTGGCTGATCATGCACTGATACCGTGACTGAGCATGGACTGATCACATGACTATCATGTAGTGATCACGTGACTTAATGGCGCTGATCATGTGACTGATCATGCGCTGATCATGTTTGCTATCATACACTGATCATGTGCCTCTGGAGGCAATAAACAAAGAGCTGAGTAGGCACGAATCAAACAGTCAGCAGGCAATAATCATGGAACTCAGGTGTGAGGAATCATGCTGCTCAGCTGGCAATAATCAAGCAGCTGAGCAGGCAGGAATCGTGCAGCTCAGCTGGCAATTGTCAAGCAGATGAGCAGACAGTAATCACGCAGCTCAGCAGGCCCAGATCACGTGACTGAGCATGCACTGTTCACGTGGCTGATCATACACTGATCACGTGATGATCATGCACTGATCACTTGGATATCATGCACTGATCACGTGGCTGATCATACACTGTTCACGTGTCTGACCATGCACTGATCACGTGGCTGATCATACACTGCTCACGTAACTGATCATGCACTGATCACGTGGCTATCATGCACTGATCACGTGGCTGAACATGCACTGTTCACGTGGCTGATCACACACCTGTCACGTGACATATCATGCACTGATCACGTGGCACTCATGCACTGATCACGTGGCTGATCATACTCTGCTCACGTAACTCATGCACACATCACGTGGCTATCATGCACTGCTCACGTGGCTCGTCATGGAATGATCACGTAGCAACCATATACTGGTCACGTGACTGATCATGCAAAGATCACGTAAATGATCATGCACTGTTCACGTGACTGATCATGTACTGATCACGTGACTGATCATGCACTGATCACGTGGCTATCATGCTCTGCTCACGTGGCTGATCATGCAACGATCACGTAGCAACCATGTACTGGTCACGTGACTGATCATGCACTGATCACGTAATTGATCCTGCACTGATCACGTGGCTCATCATGCACTGATCACGTGGCTGATCACACATGTATCACGTGACTGATCATGCACTGATCACGTGGCTCTCATGCACTGATCACGTGGCTGTCATGCACTGATCACGTGGATATCATGCACTGATCACGTGGCTGATCACACACGTATCACATGACTGATCATGCACTGATCACGTGGCTATCATGCACTGATCACGTGGCTATCATGCACTGATCACGTGGCTGATCATGCAATGATCACGTAGCTACCATGTACTGGTCACGTGACTGATCATGCACTGATCACGTAATTGATCATGCACTGATCACGTGGCTGATCATGCACTGATCACGTGGCTGATCATGCACTGATCACGTGACTGATCATGCACTGATCACGTGACTGATCATGCACTGATCACGTGGCTATCATGCACTGATCACGTGGCTGATCATGCATGATCACGCAGCTACCATGTACTGGTCACATGACTGATCATGCACTGATCACGTGACTGATCATGCACTGATCACGTGGCTATCATGCACTACTCACGTGGCTGATCATGCAATGATCATGTAGCTACCATGTACAGGTCACGTGAATGATCATACACCCATCAGGTGACTGATCATGCACTGATCACGTGGCTATCATGCACTGATCACGAGACTGATCATGCACTGATCACGTCTATATCATGCACTGATCACATGACTGCCCATGCACTGATCACGTGGATGATCATACACTAATCTTGTGACAGATCATGCACTGATCACGTGGCTGATCATGCACTGATACCGTGACTGAGCATGGACTGATCACATGACTATCATGTAGTGATCACGTGACTTAATGGCGCTGATCATGTGACTGATCATGCGCTGATCATGTTTGCTATCATACACTGATCATGTGCCTCTGGAGGCAATAAACAAAGAGCTGAGTAGGCACGAATCAAACAGTCAGCAGGCAATAATCATGGAACACAGGTGTGAGGAATCATGCTGCTCAGCTGGCAATAATCAAGCAGCTGAGCAGGCAGGAATCGTGCAGCTCAGCTGGCAATTGTCAAGCAGATGAGCAGACAGTAATCACGCAGCTCAGCAGGCCCAGATCACGTGACTGAGCATGCACTGTTCACGTGGCTGATCATACACTGATCACGTGACTGATCATGCACTGATCACGTGGCTATCATGCACTGATCACGTGGCTGATCATGCACTGATCACGTGCTACCATGCACTGATCACGTGACTGATCATGCACTGATCACGTAACTGATCATGCACTGATCACGTGGCTGATCATGCACTGATCACGTGGCTGATCATGCACTGATCACGTGACTGATCATGCACTGATCACGTGACTGATCATGCACTGATCACGTGGCTGATCATGCACTGATCACGTGACTGATCATGCACTGATCACGTGACTGATCATGCACTGATCACGTGGCTATCATGCACTGCTCACGTGGCTGATCATGCATGATCACGCAGCTACCATGTACTGGTCACGTGACTGATCATGCACTGATCACGTGACTGATCATGCACTGATCACGTGGCTATCATGCACTATCACGTGGCTGATCATGCAATGATCATGTAGCTACCATGTACTGGTCACGTGACTGATCATGCACTGATCACGTGACTGATCATGCACTGATCACGTGACTGATCATGCACTGATCACGTCTATATCATGCACTGATCACATGACTGCCCATGCACTGATCACGTGGCTGATCATGCACTAATCACGTGACTGATCATGCACTGATCACGTGGCTGATCATGCACTGATACCGTGACTGAGCATGGACTGATCACATGACTATCATGCACTGATCACGTGACTTAATGGCACTGATCATGTGACTGATCATGCACTGATCATGTTTGCTATCATGCACTGATCATGTGCCTCTGGAGGCAATAAAAAGAGCTGAGTAGGCACGAATCAAACAGTCAGCAGGCAATAATCATGGAACTCACGTGTGAGGAATCATGCTGCTCAGCTGGCAATAATCAAGCAGCTGATCAGGCAGGAATCATGCAGCTCAGCTGGCAATTGTCAAGCAGATGAGCAGACAGTAATCACGCAGCTCAGCAGGCACTGATCACGTGACTGATCATGCACTGATCACGTGGCTGATCATGCACTGATCACGTGACTGATCATGCACTGATCACGTGGATATCATGCACTGATCACGTGGCTGATCATGCACTGATCACGTGACTGATCATGCACTGATCACGTGTCTGATCATGCACTGATCACGTGGCTATCATGCACTGATCACGTGGCTGATCATGCATGATCACGCTACCATGTACTGGTCACATGACTGATCATGCACTGATCACGTGACTGATCATGCACTGATCACGTGGCTATCATGCACTACTCACGTGGCTGATCATGCAATGATCATGTAGCTACATGTACAGGTCACGTGAATGATCATACACCCATCAGGTGACTGATCATGCACTGATCACGTGGCTATCATGCACTGATCACGAGACTGATCATGCACTGATCACGTCTATATCATGCACTGATCACATGACTGCCCATGCACTGATCACGTGGATGATCATACACTGATCATGTGACAGATCATGCACTGATCACGTGGCTGATCATGCACTGATACCGTGACTGAGCATGGACTGATCACATGACTATCATGTAGTGATCACGTGACTTAATGGCGCTGATCATGTGACTGATCATGCGCTGATCATGTTTGCTATCATACACTGATCATGTGCCTCTGGAGGCAATAAACAAAGAGCTGAGTAGGCACGAATCAAACAGTCAGCAGGCAATAATCATGGAACTCAGGTGTGAGGAATCATGCTGCTCAGCTGGCAATAATCAAGCAGCTGAGCAGGCAGGAATTACGCAGCACAGCTGGCAATTGTCAAGCAGATGACAGGCAGGAATCGTGCAGCTCAGCTGGCAATTGTCAAGCAGATGAGCAGACAGTAATCACGCAGCTCAGCAGGCCCTGATCACGTGACTGAGCATGCACTGTTCACGTGGCTGATCATACACTGATCACGTGATGATCATGCACTGATCACTTGGATATCATGCACTGATCACGTGGCTGATCATACACTGTTCACGTGTCTGACCATGCACTGATCACGTGGCTGATCATACACTGCTCACGTAACTGATCATGCACTGATCACGTGGCTATCATGCACTGATCACGTGGCTGATCATGCACTGATCACGTGGCTGATCACACACTGTCACGTGACTATCATGCACTGATCACGTGGCACTCATGCACTGATCACGTGGCTGATCATGCACTGATCACGTGGCTGATCATGCACTGATCACGTGACTGATCATGCACTGATCACGTGGCTGATCATGCACTGATCACGTGACTGATCATGCACTGATCACGTGGCTGATCATGCACTGATCACGTGACTGATCATGCACTGATCACGTGACTGATCATGCACTGATCACGTGGCTATCATGCACTGCTCACGTGGCTGATCATGCATGATCACGCAGCTACCATGTACTGGTCACATGACTGATCATGCACTGATCACGTGACTGATCATGCACTGATCACGTGGCTATCATGCACTACTCACGTGGCTGATCATGCAATGATCATGTAGCTACCATGTACAGGTCACGTGAATGATCATACACCCATCAGGTGACTGATCATGCACTGATCACGTGGCTATCATGCACTGATCACGAGACTGATCATGCACTGATCACGTCTATATCATGCACTGATCACATGACTGCCCATGCACTGATCACGTGGATGATCATACACTAATCATGTGACAGATCATGCACTGATCACGTGGCTGATCATGCACTGATACCGTGACTGAGCATGGACTGATCACATGACTATCATGTAGTGATCACGTGACTTAATGGCGCTGATCATGTGACTGATCATGCGCTGATCATGTTTGCTATCATACACTGATCATGTGCCTCTGGAGGCAATAAACAAAGAGCTGAGTAGGCACGAATCAAACAGTCAGCAGGCAATAATCATGGAACTCAGGTGTGAGGAATCATGCTGCTCAGCTGGCAATAATCAAGCAGCTGAGCAGGCAGGAATCGTGCAGCTCAGCTGGCAATTGTCAAGCAGATGAGCAGACAGTAATCACGCAGCTCAGCAGGCCCAGATCACGTGACTGAGCATGCACTGTTCACGTGGCTGATCATACACTGATCACGTGATGATCATGCACTGATCACTTGGATATCATGCACTGATCACGTGGCTGATCATACACTGTTCACGTGTCTGACCATGCACTGATCACGTGGCTGATCATACACTGCTCACGTAACTGATCATGCACTGATCACGTGGCTATCATGCACTGATCACGTGGCTGAACATGCACTGTTCACGTGGCTGATCACACACTGTCACGTGACATATCATGCACTGATCACGTGGCACTCATGCACTGATCACGTGGCTGATCATACTCTGCTCACGTAACTCATGCACACATCACGTGGCTATCATGCACTGCTCACGTGGCTGTCATGGAATGATCACGTAGCTACCATATACTGGTCACGTGACTGATCATGCACTGATCACGTAAATGATCATGCACTGTTCACGTGACTGATCATGCACTGATCACGTGACTGATCATGCACTGATCACGTGGCTATCATGCACTGCTCACGTGGCTGATCATGCACACGATCACGTAGCAACCATGTACTGGTCACGTGACTGATCATGCACTGATCACGTAATTGATCATGCACTGATCACGTGGCTCATCATGCACTGATCACGTGGCTGATCACACATGTATCACGTGACTGATCATGCACTGATCACGTGGCTCTCATGCACTGATCACGTGGCTGATCATGCACTGATCACGTGGCTATCATGCACTGATCACGTGGCTGATCATGCACTGATCACGTGGCTGATCATGCACTGATCACGTGACTGATCATGCACTGATCACGTGGCTGATCATGCACTGATCACGTGGCTATCATGCACTGCTCACGTGGCTGATCATGCATGATCACGCAGCTACCATGTACTGGTCACATGACTGATCATGCACTGATCACGTGACTGATCATGCACTGATCACGTGGCTATCATGCACTACTCACGTGGCTGATCATGCAATGATCATGTAGCTACCATGTACTGGTCACGTGAATGATCATGCACTGATCAGGTGACTGATCATGCACTGATCACGTGACTGATCATGCACTGATCACGTCTATATCATGCACTGATCACATGACTGCCATGCACTGATCACGTGGATGATCATACACTAATCATGTGACAGATCATGCACTGATCACGTGGCTGATCATGCACTGATACCGTGACTGAGCATGGACTGATCACATGACTATCATGTACTGATCACGTGACTTAATGGCACTGATCATGTGACTGATCATGCACTGATCATGTTTGCTATCATACACTGATCATGTGCCTCTGGAGGCAATAAAAGAGCTGAGTAGGCACGAATCAAACAGTCAGCAGGCAATAATCATGGAACTCAGGTGTGAGGAATCATGCTGCTCAGCTGGCAATAATCAAGCAGCTGATCAGGCAGGAATCGTGCAGCTCAGCTGGCAATTGTCAAGCAGATGAGCAGACAGTAATCACGCAGCTCAGCAGGCACTGATCACGTGACTGATCATGCACTGATCACGTGGCTGATCATGCACTGATCACGTGATGATCATGCACTGATCACGTGGCTATCATGCACTGATCACGTGGCTGATCATGCACTGATCACGTGACTGATCATGCACTGATCACGTGTCTGATCATGCACTGATCACGTGGCTATCATGCACTGCTCACGTGGCTGATCATGCATGATCACGCAGCTACCATGTACTGGTCACATGACTGATCATGCACTGATCACGTGACTGATCATGCACTGATCACGTGGCTATCATGCACTACTCACGTGGCTGATCATGCAATGATCATGTAGCTACCATGTACAGGTCACGTGAATGATCATACACCCATCAGGTGACTGATCATGCACTGATCACGTGGCTATCATGCACTGATCACGAGACTGATCATGCACTGATCACGTCTATATCATGCACTGATCACATGACTGCCCATGCACTGATCACGTGGATGATCATACACTGATCATGTGACAGATCATGCACTGATCACGTGGCTGATCATGCACTGATACCGTGACTGAGCATGGACTGATCACATGACTATCATGTAGTGATCACGTGACTTAATGGCGCTGATCATGTGACTGATCATGCGCTGATCATGTTTGCTATCATACACTGATCATGTGCCTCTGGAGGCAATAAACAAAGAGCTGAGTAGGCACGAATCAAACAGTCAGCAGGCAATAATCATGGAACTCAGGTGTGAGGAATCATGCTGCTCAGCTGGCAATAATCAAGCAGCTGAGCAGGCAGGAATTACGCAGCACAGCTGGCAATTGTCAAGCAGATGACAGGCAGGAATCGTGCAGCTCAGCTGGCAATTGTCAAGCAGATGAGCAGACAGTAATCACGCAGCTCAGCAGGCCCAGATCACGTGACTGAGCATGCACTGTTCACGTGGCTGATCATACACT
The DNA here is from genome assembly GCF_032452875.1 of Bos javanicus. Classification (NCBI taxonomy): domain Eukaryota; kingdom Metazoa; phylum Chordata; class Mammalia; order Artiodactyla; family Bovidae; genus Bos; species Bos javanicus. The sequence continues at coordinate 24,833 of NW_026894739.1, read as the reverse complement.
GATCACGTGATGATCATGCACTGATCACTTGGATATCATGCACTGATCACGTGGCTGATCATACACTGTTCACGTGTCTGACCATGCACTGATCACGTGGCTGATCATACACTGCTCACGTAACTGATCATGCACTGATCACGTGGCTATCATGCACTGATCACGTGGCTGAACATGCACTGTTCACGTGGCTGATCACACACCTGTCACGTGACATATCATGCACTGATCACGTGGCACTCATGCACTGATCACGTGGCTGATCATACTCTGCTCACGTAACTCATGCACACATCACGTGGCTATCATGCACTGCTCACGTGGCTCATCATGGAATGATCACGTAGCTACCATATACTGGTCACGTGACTGATCATGCACTGATCACGTAAATGATCATGCACTGTTCACGTGACTGATCATGTACTGATCACGTGACTGATCATGCACTGATCACGTGGCTATCATGCTCTGCTCACGTGGCTGATCATGCAACGATCACGTAGCAACCATGTACTGGTCACGTGACTGATCATGCACTGATCACGTAATTGATCATGCACTGATCACGTGGCTCATCATGCACTGATCACGTGGCTGATCACACATGTATCACGTGACTGATCATGCACTGATCACGTGGCTCTCATGCACTGATCACGTGGCTGTCATGCACTGATCACGTGGATATCATGCACTGATCACGTGGCTGATCACACACGTATCACATGACTGATCATGCACTGATCACGTGGCTATCATGCACTGATCACGTGGCTATCATGCACTGATCACGTGGCTGATCATGCAATGATCACGTAGCTACCATGCACTGATCACGTGACTGATCATGCACTGATCACGTAATTGATCATGCACTGATCACGTGGCTGATCATGCACTGATCACGTGGCTGATCATGCACTGATCACGTAACTGATCATGCACTGATCACGTGACTGATCATGCACTGATCACGTGGCTATCATGCACTGATCACGTGGCTGATCATGCACTGATCACGTGACTGATCATGCACTGATCACGTGGCTGATCATGCACTGATCACGTGACTGATCATGCACTGATCACGTGGCTGATCATGCACTGATCACGTGACTGATCATGCACTGATCACGTGACTGATCATGCACTGATCACGTGGCTATCATGCACTGATCACGTGGCTGATCATGCATGATCACGCAGCTACCATGTACTGGTCACATGACTGATCATGCACTGATCACGTGACTGATCATGCACTGATCACGTGGCTATCATGCACTATCACGTGGCTGATCATGCAATGATCATGTAGCTACCATGTACTGGTCACGTGAATGATCATGCACTGATCACGTGACTGATCATGCACTGATCACGTGGCTATCATGCACTGATCACGTGACTGATCATGCACTGATCACGTCTATATCATGCACTGATCACATGACTGATCATGCACTGATCACGTGCTGATCATACACTGATCACGTGACTGATCATGCACTGATCACGTGGCTGATCATGCACTGATCACGTGACTGATCATGCACTGATCACGTGTCTGATCATGCACTGATCACGTGGCTATCATGCACTGCTCACGTGGCTGATCATGCATGATCACGCAGCTACCATGTACTGGTCACATGACTGATCATGCACTGATCACGTGACTGATCATGCAGTGATCACGTGGCTATCATGCACTACTCACGTGGCTGATCATGCAATGATCATGTAGCTACCATGTACAGGTCACGTGAATGATCATACACCCATCAGGTGACTGATCATGCACTGATCACGTGGCTATCATGCACTGATCACGAGACTGATCATGCACTGATCACGTCTATATCATGCACTGATCACATGACTGCCCATGCACTGATCACGTGGATGATCATACACTAATCATGTGACAGATCATGCACTGATCACGTGGCTGATCATGCACTGATACCGTGACTGAGCATGGACTGATCACATGACTATCATGTAGTGATCACGTGACTTAATGGCGCTGATCATGTGACTGATCATGCGCTGATCATGTTTGCTATCATACACTGATCATGTGCCTCTGGAGGCAATAAACAAAGAGCTGAGTAGGCACGAATCAAACAGTCAGCAGGCAATAATCATGGAACTCAGGTGTGAGGAATCATGCTGCTCAGCTGGCAATAATCAAGCAGCTGAGCAGGCAGGAATCGTGCAGCTCAGCTGGCAATTGTCAAGCAGATGAGCAGACAGTAATCACGCAGCTCAGCAGGCCCAGATCACGTGACTGAGCATGCACTGTCACGTGGCTGATCATACACTGATCACGTGATGATCATGCACTGATCACGTGGATATCATGCACTGATCACGTGGCTGATCATACACTGATCACGTGTCTGACCATGCACTGATCACGTGGCTGATCATACACTGATCACGTAACTGATCATGCACTGATCACGTGGCTATCATGCACTGATCACGTGGCTGTCATGCACTGATCACGTGGCTATATACTGTCACGTGACTGATCATGCACTGATCACGTGGCTGATCATGCACTGATCACGTGACTGATCATGCACTGATCACGTGACTGATCATGCACTGATCACGTGGCTATCATGCACTGCTCACGTGGCTGATCATGCACGATCACGTAGCAACCATGTACTGGTCACGTGACTGATCATGCACTGATCACGTAATTGATCATGCACTGATCACGTGGCTGATCATGCACTGATCACGTGGCTGATCACACTGATCACGTGACTGATCATGCACTGATCACGTGGCTGATCATGCACTGATCACGTGGCTGATCATGCACTGATCACGTGGCTATCATGCACTGATCACGTGGCTGATCACACACTGATCACGTGACTGATCATGCACTGATCACGTGGCTATCATGCACTGATCACGTGGCTATCATGCACTGATCACGTGGCTATCATGCACTGATCACGTGGCTGATCATGCAATGATCACGTAGCTACCATGTACTGATCACGTGACTGATCATGCACTGATCACGTAATTGATCATGCACTGATCACGTGGCTGATCATGCACTGATCACGTGGCTGATCATGCACTGATCACGTGACTGATCATGCACTGATCACGTGACTGATCATGCACTGATCACGTGGCTATCATGCACTGATCACGTGGCTGATCATGCACTGATCACGTGACTGATCATGCACTGATCACGTGGCTGATCATGCACTGATCACGTGACTGATCATGCACTGATCACGTGGCTGATCATGCACTGATCACGTGACTGATCATGCACTGATCACGTGTCTGATCATGCACTGATCACGTGGCTATCATGCACTGCTCACGTGGCTGATCATGCCATGATCACGCAGCTACCATGTACTGGTCACATGACTGATCATGCACTGATCACGTGACTGATCATGCAGTGATCACGTGGCTATCATGCACTACTCACGTGGCTGATCATGCAATGATCATGTAGCTACCATGTACAGGTCACGTGAATGATCATACACCCATCAGGTGACTGATCATGCACTGATCACGTGGCTATCATGCACTGATCACGAGACTGATCATGCACTGATCACGTCTATATCATGCACTGATCACATGACTGCCCATGCACTGATCACGTGGATGATCATACACTAATCTTGTGACAGATCATGCACTGATCACGTGGCTGATCATGCACTGATACCGTGACTGAGCATGGACTGATCACATGACTATCATGTAGTGATCACGTGACTTAATGGCGCTGATCATGTGACTGATCATGCGCTGATCATGTTTGCTATCATACACTGATCATGTGCCTCTGGAGGCAATAAACAAAGAGCTGAGTAGGCACGAATCAAACAGTCAGCAGGCAATAATCATGGAACTCAGGTGTGAGGAATCATGCTGCTCAGCTGGCAATAATCAAGCAGCTGAGCAGGCAGGAATTACGCAGCACAGCTGGCAATTGTCAAGCAGATGACAGGCAGGAATCGTGCAGCTCAGCTGGCAATTGTCAAGCAGATGAGCAGACAGTAATCACGCAGCTCAGCAGGCCCAGATCACGTGACTGAGCATGCACTGTTCACGTGGCTGATCATACACTGATCACGTGATGATCATGCACTGATCACTTGGATATCATGCACTGATCACGTGGCTGATCATACACTGTTCACGTGTCTGACCATGCACTGATCACGTGGCTGATCATACACTGCTCACGTAACTGATCATGCACTGATCACGTGGCTATCATGCACTGATCACGTGGCTGAACATGCACTGTTCACGTGGCTGATCACACACCTGTCACGTGACATATCATGCACTGATCACGTGGCACTCATGCACTGATCACGTGGCTGATCATACTCTGCTCACGTAACTCATGCACACATCACGTGGCTATCATGCACTGCTCACGTGGCTCGTCATGGAATGATCACGTAGCAACCATATACTGGTCATGACACATGCACAGATCACGTAAATGATCATGCACTGTTCACGTGACTGATCATGTACTGATCACGTGACTGATCATGCACTGATCACGTGGCTATCATGCTCTGCTCACGTGGCTGATCATGCAACGATCACGTAGCAACCATGTACTGGTCACGTGACTGATCATGCACTGATCACGTAATTGATCATGCACTGATCACGTGGCTGATCACATGTATCACGTGACTGATCATGCACTGATCACGTGGCTCTCATGCACTGATCACGTGGCTGTCATGCACTGATCACGTGGATATCATGCACTGATCACGTGGCTGATCACACGTATCACATGACTGATCATGCACTGATCACGTGGCTATCATGCACTGATCACGTGGCTATCATGCACTGATCACGTGGCTGATCATGCACTGATCACGTAGCTACCATGCACTGATCACGTGACTGATCATGCACTGATCACGTTGATCATGCACTGATCACGTGGCTGATCATGCACTGATCACGTGGCTGATCATGCACTGATCACGTGACTGATCATGCACTGATCACGTGTCTGATCATGCACTGATCACGTGGCTATCATGCACTGCTCACGTGGCTGATCATGCATGATCACGCAGCTACCATGTACTGGTCACATGACTGATCATGCACTGATCACGTGACTGATCATGCAGTGATCACGTGGCTATCATGCACTACTCACGTGGCTGATCATGCAATGATCATGTAGCTACCATGTACAGGTCACGTGAATGATCATACACCCATCAGGTGACTGATCATGCACTGATCACGTGGCTATCATGCACTGATCACGAGACTGATCATGCACTGATCACGTCTATATCATGCACTGATCACATGACTGCCCATGCACTGATCACGTGGATGATCATACACTAATCTTGTGACAGATCATGCACTGATCACGTGGCTGATCATGCACTGATACCGTGACTGAGCATGGACTGATCACATGACTATCATGTAGTGATCACGTGACTTAATGGCGCTGATCATGTGACTGATCATGCGCTGATCATGTTTGCTATCATACACTGATCATGTGCCTCTGGAGGCAATAAACAAAGAGCTGAGTAGGCACGAATCAAACAGTCAGCAGGCAATAATCATGGAACTCAGGTGTGAGGAATCATGCTGCTCAGCTGGCAATAATCAAGCAGCTGAGCAGGCAGGAATCGTGCAGCTCAGCTGGCAATTGTCAAGCAGATGAGCAGACAGTAATCACGCAGCTCAGCAGGCCCAGATCACGTGACTGAGCATGCACTGTTCACGTGGCTGATCATACACTGATCACGTGATGATCATGCACTGATCACTTGGATATCATGCACTGATCACGTGGCTGATCATACACTGTTCACGTGTCTGACCATGCACTGATCACGTGGCTGATCATACACTGCTCACGTAACTGATCATGCACTGATCACGTGGCTATCATGCACTGATCACGTGGCTGAACATGCACTGTTCACGTGGCTGATCACACACCTGTCACGTGACATATCATGCACTGATCACGTGGCACTCATGCACTGATCACGTGGCTGATCATACTCTGCTCACGTAACTCATGCACACATCACGTGGCTATCATGCACTGCTCACGTGGCTCGTCATGGAATGATCACGTAGCAACCATATACTGGTCACGTGACTGATCATGCAAGATCACGTAAATGATCATGCACTGTTCACGTGACTGATCATGTACTGATCACGTGACTGATCATGCACTGATCACGTGGCTATCATGCTCTGCTCACGTGGCTGATCATGCAACGATCACGTAGCAACCATGTACTGGTCACGTGACTGATCATGCACTGATCACGTAATTGATCCTGCACTGATCACGTGGCTCATCATGCACTGATCACGTGGCTGATCACACATGTATCACGTGACTGATCATGCACTGATCACGTGGCTCTCATGCACTGATCACGTGGCTGTCATGCACTGATCACGTGGATATCATGCACTGATCACGTGGCTGATCACACACGTATCACATGACTGATCATGCACTGATCACGTGGCTATCATGCACTGATCACGTGGCTATCATGCACTGATCACGTGGCTGATCATGCAATGATCACGTAGCTACCATGTACTGATCACGTGACTGATCATGCACTGATCACGTAATTGATCATGCACTGATCACGTGGCTGATCATGCACTGATCACGTGGCTGATCATGCACTGATCACGTGACTGATCATGCACTGATCACGTGTCTGATCATGCACTGATCACGTGGCTATCATGCACTGATCACGTGGCTGATCATGCCATGATCACGCAGCTAACATGAACTGGTCACATGACTGATCATGCACTGATCACGTGACTGATCATGCACTGATCACGTGGCTATCATGCACTACTCACGTGGCTGATCATGCAATGATCATGTAGCTACCATGTACAGGTCACGTGAATGATCATTCACCCATCAGGTGACTGATCATGCACTGATCACGTGGCTATCATGCACTGATCACGAGACTGATCATGCACTGTTCACGTCTATATCATGCACTGATCACATGACTGCCCGTGCACTGATCACGTGCATGATCATACACTAATCTTGTGACAGATCATGCACTGATCACGTGGCTGATCATGCACTGATACCGTGACTGAGCATGGACTGATCACATGACTATCATGTAGTGATCACGTGACTTAATGGCGCTGATCATGTGACTGATCATGCGCTGATCATGTTTGCTATCATACACTGATCATGTGCCTCTGGAGGCAATAAACAAAGAGCTGAGTAGGCACGAATCAAACAGTCAGCAGGCAATAATCATGGAACACAGGTGTGAGGAATCATGCTGCTCAGCTGGCAATAATCAAGCAGCTGAGCAGGCAGGAATCGTGCAGCTCAGCTGGCAATTGTCAAGCAGATGAGCAGACAGTAATCACGCAGCTCAGCAGGCCCAGATCACGTGACTGAGCATGCACTGTTCACGTGGCTGATCATACACTGATCACGTGACTGATCATGCACTGATCACGTGGCTATCATGCACTGATCACGTGGCTGATCATGCACTGATCACGTAGCTACCATGCACTGATCACGTGACTGATCATGCACTGATCACGTAATTGATCATGCACTGATCACGTGGCTGATCATGCACTGATCACGTGGCTGATCATGCACTGATCACGTGGCTGATCATGCACTGATCACGTGACTGATCATGCACTGATCACGTGGCTGATCATGCACTGATCACGTGACTGATCATGCACTGATCACGTGACTGATCATGCACTGATCACGTGGCTATCATGCACTGCTCACGTGGCTGATCATGCATGATCACGCAGCTACCATGTACTGGTCACGTGACTGATCATGCACTGATCACGTGACTGATCATGCACTGATCACGTGGCTATCATGCACTACTCACGTGGCTGATCATGCAATGATCATGTAGCTACCATGTACTGGTCACGTGAATGATCATGCACCCATCAGGTGACTGATCATGCACTGATCACGTGACTGATCATGCACTGATCACGTCTATATCATGCACTGATCACATGACTGCCCATGCACTGATCACGTGGATGATCATACACTAATCATGTGACAGATCATGCACTGATCACGTGGCTGATCATGCACTGATACCGTGACTGAGCATGGACTGATCACATGACTATCATGTAGTGATCACGTGACTTAATGGCGCTGATCATGTGACTGATCATGCACTGATCATGTTTGCTATCATACACTGATCATGTGCCTCTGGAGGCAATAAACAAAGAGCTGAGTAGGCACGAATCAAACAGTCAGCAGGCAATAATCATGGAACTCAGGTGTGAGGAATCATGCTGCTCAGCTGGCAATAATCAAGCAGCTGAGCAGGCAGGAATCGTGCAGCTCAGCTGGCAATTGTCAAGCAGATGAGCAGACAGTAATCACGCAGCTCAGCAGGCCCAGATCACGTGACTGAGCATGCACTGATCACGTGGCTGATCATGCACTGATCACGTGATGATCATGCACTGATCACGTGGATATCATGCACTGATCACGTGGCTGATCATGCACTGATCACGTGACTGATCATGCACTGATCACGTGTCTGATCATGCACTGATCACGTGGCTATCATGCACTGCTCACGTGGCTGATCATGCCATGATCACGCAGCTACCATGTACTGGTCACATGACTGATCATGCACTGATCACGTGACTGATCATGCACTGATCACGTGGCTATCATGAACTACTCACGTGGCTGATCATGCAATGATCATGTAGCTACCATGTACAGGTCACGTGAATGATCATACACCCATCAGGTGACTGATCATGCACTGATCACGTGGCTATCATGCACTGATCACGAGACTGATCATGCACTGATCACGTCTATATCATGCACTGATCACATGACTGCCCATGCACTGATCACGTGGATGATCATACACTGATCTTGTGACAGATCATGCACTGATCACGTGGCTGATCATGCACTGATACCGTGACTGAGCATGGACTGATCACATGACTATCATGTAGTGATCACGTGACTTAATGGCGCTGATCATGTGACTGATCATGCGCTGATCATGTTTGCTATCATACACTGATCATGTGCCTCTGGAGGCAATAAACAAAGAGCTGAGTAGGCACGAATCAAACAGTCAGCAGGCAATAATCATGGAACTCAGGTGTGAGGAATCATGCTGCTCAGCTGGCAATAATCAAGCAGCTGAGCAGGCAGGAATTACGCAGCACAGCTGGCAATTGTCAAGCAGATGACAGGCAGGAATCGTGCAGCTCAGCTGGCAATTGTCAAGCAGATGAGCAGACAGTAATCACGCAGCTCAGCAGGCCCAGATCACGTGACTGAGCATGCACTGTTCACGTGGCTGATCATACACTGATCACGTGATGATCATGCACTGATCACTTGGATATCATGCACTGATCACGTGGCTGATCATACACTGTTCACGTGTCTGACCATGCACTGATCACGTGGCTGATCATACACTGCTCACGTAACTGATCATGCACTGATCACGTGGCTATCATGCACTGATCACGTGGCTGAACATGCACTGTTCACGTGGCTGATCACACACCTGTCACGTGACATATCATGCACTGATCACGTGGCACTCATGCACTGATCACGTGGCTGATCATACTCTGCTCACGTAACTCATGCACACATCACGTGGCTATCATGCACTGCTCACGTGGCTGATCATGGAATGATCACGTAGCAACCATATACTGGTCACGTGACTGATCATGCAAAGATCACGTAAATGATCATGCACTGTTCACGTGACTGATCATGTACTGATCACGTGACTGATCATGCACTGATCACGTGGCTATCATGCTCTGCTCACGTGGCTGATCATGCAACGATCACGTAGCAACCATGTACTGGTCACGTGACTGATCATGCACTGATCACGTAATTGATCCTGCACTGATCACGTGGCTCATCATGCACTGATCACGTGGCTGATCACACATGTATCACGTGACTGATCATGCACTGATCACGTGGCTCTCATGCACTGATCACGTGGCTGTCATGCACTGATCACGTGGATATCATGCACTGATCACGTGGCTGATCACACACGTATCACATGACTGATCATGCACTGATCACGTGGCTATCATGCACTGATCACGTGGCTATCATGCACTGATCACGTGGCTGATCATGCAATGATCACGTAGCTACCATGTACTGGTCACGTGACTGATCATGCACTGATCACGTAATTGATCATGCACTGATCACGTGGCTGATCATGCACTGATCACGTGGCTGATCATACACTGATCACGTAACTGATCATGCACTGATCACGTGACTGATCATGCACTGATCACGTGGCTATCATGCACTGATCACGTGGCTGATCATACACTGATCACGTGCCTGATCATGCACTGATCACGTGGCTGATCATGCACTGATCACGTGACTGATCATGCACTGATCACGTGGCTGATCATGCACTGATCACGTGACTGATCATGCACTGATCACGTGACTGATCATGCACTGATCACGTGGCTATCATGCACTGATCACGTGGCTGATCATGCCATGATCACGCAGCTACCATGTACTGGTCACGTGACTGATCATGCACTGATCACGTGACTGATCATGCACTGATCACGTGGCTATCATGCACTATCACGTGGCTGATCATGCAATGATCACGTAGCTACCATGTACTGGTCACGTGACTGATCATGCACTGATCAGGTGACTGATCATGCACTGATCACGTGGCTATCATGCACTGATCACGTGACTGATCATGCACTGATCACGTCTATATCATGCACTGATCACGTGACTGCATGCACTGATCACGTGCATGATCATACACTGATCATGTGACTGATCATGCACTGATCACGTGGCTGATCATGCACTGATCACGTGACTGATCATGCACTGATCACGTGACTGATCATGCACTGATCACGTGGCTATCATGCACTGATCACGTGGCTGATCATGCATGATCACGCAGCTACCATGTACTGGTCACATGACTGATCATGCACTGATCACGTGACTGATCATGCACTGATCACGTGGCTATCATGCACTACTCACGTGGCTGATCATGCAATGATCATGTAGCTACCATGTACAGGTCACGTGAATGATCATACACCCATCAGGTGACTGATCATGCACTGATCACGTGGCTATCATGCACTGATCACGAGACTGATCATGCACTGATCACGTCTATATCATGCACTGATCACATGACTGCCCATGCACTGATCACGTGGATGATCATACACTAATCATGTGACAGATCATGCACTGATCACGTGGCTGATCATGCACTGATACCGTGACTGAGCATGGACTGATCACATGACTATCATGTAGTGATCACGTGACTTAATGGCGCTGATCATGTGACTGATCATGCACTGATCATGTTTGCTATCATACACTGATCATGTGCCTCTGGAGGCAATAAACAAAGAGCTGAGTAGGCACGAATCAAACAGTCAGCAGGCAATAATCATGGAACTCAGGTGTGAGGAATCATGCTGCTCAGCTGGCAATAATCAAGCAGCTGAGCAGGCAGGAATCGTGCAGCTCAGCTGGCAATTGTCAAGCAGATGAGCAGACAGTAATCACGCAGCTCAGCAGGCCCAGATCACGTGACTGAGCATGCACTGTTCACGTGGCTGATCATACACTGATCACGTGATGATCATGCACTGATCACTTGGATATCATGCACTGATCACGTGGCTGATCATACACTGTTCACGTGTCTGACCATGCACTGATCACGTGGCTGATCATACACTGCTCACGTAACTGATCATGCACTGATCACGTGGCTATCATGCACTGATCACGTGGCTGAACATGCACTGTTCACGTGGCTGATCACACACTGTCACGTGACTATCATGCACTGATCACGTGGCACTCATGCACTGATCACGTGGCTGATCATACTCTGCTCACGTAACTCATGCACATCACGTGGCTATCATGCACTGCTCACGTGGCTGTCATGGAATGATCACGTAGCTACCATATACTGGTCACGTGACTGATCATGCACTGATCACGTAAATGATCATGCACTGATCACGTGACTGATCATGCACTGATCACGTGACTGATCATGCACTGATCACGTGGCTATCATGCACTGCTCACGTGGCTGATCATGCACTGATCACGTAGCAACCATGTACTGGTCACGTGACTGATCATGCACTGATCACGTAATTGATCATGCACTGATCACGTGGCTCATCATGCACTGATCACGTGGCTGATCACACATGTATCACGTGACTGATCATGCACTGATCACGTGGCTATCATGCACTGATCACGTGGCTGTCATGCACTGATCACGTGGCTGATCATGCACTGATCACGTGGCTGATCACACACGTATCACATGACTGATCATGCACTGATCACGTGGCTATCATGCACTGATCACGAGACTGATCATGCACTGTTCACGTCGCTATCATGCACTGATCACATGGCTGATCATGCACTGATCACGTGGATGATCATACACTAATCTTGTGACAGATCATGCACTGATCACGTGGCTGATCATGCACTGATCATGTGGCTGAGCATGGACTGATCACGTGACTGATCATGCAGTGATCACGTGATTGATCATGGCGCTGATCATGTGACTGATCATGCGCTGATCATGTTTGCTATCATACACTGATCATGTGCCTCTGGAGGCAATAAACAAAGAGCTGAGTAGGCACGAATCAAACAGTCAGCAGGCAATAATCATGGAACTCAGGTGTGAGGAATCATGCTGCTCAGCTGGCAATAATCAAGCAGCTGAGCAGGCAGGAATTACGCAGCACAGCTGGCAATTGTCAAGCAGATGACAGGCAGGAATCGTGCAGCTCAGCTGGCAATTGTCAAGCAGATGAGCAGACAGTAATCACGCAGCTCAGCAGGCCCAGATCACGTGACTGAGCATGCACTGTTCACGTGGCTGATCATACACTGATCACGTGATGATCATGTACTGATCACTTGGATATCATGCACTGATCAAGTGGCTGATCATACACTGATCACGTGGCTGACCATGCACTGATCACGTGGCTGATCATGCACTGATCACGTAACTGATCATGCACTGATCATGTGGCTATCATGCACTGATCACGTGGCTGAACATGCACTGTTCACGTGGCTGATCACACACTGTCACGTGACATATCATGCACTGATCACGTGGCACTCATGCACTGATCACGTGGCTGATCATACACTGATCACGTGACTCATGCACTGATCACGTGGCTATCATGCACTGATCACGTGGCTGTCATGCACTGATCACGTAGCAACCATACACTGATAACGTGGCTGATCATACAAAGCTCACGTAAATGATCATGCACTGTTCACGTGACTGATCATGCACTGATCACGTGACTGATCATGCACTGATCACGTGGCTATCATGCACTGCTCACGTGGCTGATCATGCAACGATCATGTGGCTACCATGTACTGGTCACGTGACTGATCATGCACTGATCACGTAATTGATCCTGCACTGATCACGTGGCTGATCATGCACATGATCGCGTGACTGATCATGCACTGATCACGTGGCTATCATGCACTGATCACGTGGCTGTCATGCACTGATCGTGTGGATATCATGCACTGATCACGTGGCTGATCATGCACTATCACGTGACTGATCATGCACTGATCACGTGACTATCATGCACTGATCACGTGGCTATCATGCACTGATCATGTGGCTGATCAGGCAATGATCACGTAGCTACCATGCTGGTCACGTGACTGATCATGCACTGATCACGTGACTGATCATGCACTGATCATGTGGCTGATCATGCACTGATCACGTGGCTGATCATGCACTGATCACGTAACTGATCATGCACTGATCACGTGTCTGATCATGCACTGATCACGTGGCTATCATGCACTGCTCACGTGGCTGATCATGCCATGATCACGCAGCTACCATGTACTGGTCACATGACTGATCATGCACTGATCACGTGGCTGATCATGCAGTGATCACGTAACTATCATGAACTACTCACGTGGCTGATCATGCAATGATCATGTAGCTACCATGTACAGGTCACGTGAATGATCATACACCCATCAGGTGACTGATCATGCACTGATCACGTAGCTATCATGCACTGATCACGAGACTGATCATGCACTGTTCACGTCTATATCATGCACTGATCACATGACTGCCCGTGCACTGATCACGTGGATGATCATACACTAATCTTGTGACAGATCATGCACTGATCACGTGGCTGATCATGCACTGATACCGTGACTGAGCATGGACTGATCACATGACTATCATGTAGTGATCACGTGACTTAATGGCGCTGATCATGTGACTGATCATGCGCTGATCATGTTTGCTATCATACACTGATCATGTGCCTCTGGAGGCAATAAACAAAGAGCTGAGTAGGCAGGAATCAAACAGTCAGCAGGCAATAATCATGGAACTCAGGTGTGAGGAATCATGCTGCTCAGCTGGCAATAATCAAGCAGCTGAGCAGGCAGGAATCGTGCAGCTCAGCTGGCAATTGTCAAGCAGATGAGCAGACAGTAATCACGCAGCTCAGCAGGCCCAGATCACGTGACTGAGCATGCACTGTTCACGTGGCTGATTATACACTGATCACGTGATGATCATGTACTGATCACTTGGATATCATGCACTGATCACGTGGCTGATCATACACTGTTCACGTGTCTGACCATGCGCTGATCACGTGGCTGATCATACACTGCTCACGTAACTGATCATGCACTGATCACGTGGCTATCATGCACTGATCACGTGGCTGAACATGCACTGTTCACGTGGCTGATCACACACCTGTCACGTGACATATCATGCACTGATCACGTGGCACTCATGCACTGATCACGTGGCTGATCATACTCTGCTCACGTAACTCATGCACACATCACGTGGCTATCATGCACTGCTCCCGTGGCTCGTCATGGAATGATCACGTAGCAACCATATACTGGTAACGTGACTGATCATGCAAAGATCACGTAAATGATCATGCACTGTTCACGTGACTGATCATGTACTGATCACGTGACTGATCATGCACTGACCACGTGGCTATCATGCTCTGCTCACGTGGCTGATCATGCAACGATCACGTAGCAACCATGTACTGGTCACGTGACTGATCATGCACTGATCACGTAATTGATCCTGCACTGATCACGTGGCTCATCATGCACTGATCACGTGGCTGATCACACATGTATCACGTGACTGATCATGCACTGATCCGTGGCTCTCATGCACTGATCACGTGGCTGTCATGCACTGATCACGTGGATATCATGCACTGATCATGTGGCTGATCACACACGTATCACTTGACTGATCATGCACTGATCACGTGGCTATCATGCACTGATCACGTGGCTATCATGCACTGATCCCGTGGCTTATCAGGCAATGATCACGTGCTACCTTGTGCTGGTCACGTAACTGATCATGCACTGATCGCGTAATTGATCATGCACTGATCATGTGGCTGATCATGCACTGATCACGTGGCTGATCATGCGCTGATCACGTGACTGATCATGCACTGATCTCGTGTCTGATCATGCACTGATCACGTGGCTATCATGCACTGCTCACGTGGCTGATCATGCCATGCTCACGCAGCTACCATGTACTGGTCACATGACTGATCATGCACTGATCACGTGACTGATCATGCAGTGATCACGTGGCTATCATGAACTACTCACGTGGCTGATCATGCAATGATCATGTAGCTACCATGTACAGGTCACGTGAATGATCATACACCCATCAGGTGACTGATCATGCACTGATCACGTAGCTATCATGCACTGATCACGAGACTGATCATGCACTGTTCACGTCTATATCATGCACTGATCACATGACTGCCCGTGCACTGATCACGTGGATGATCATACACTAATCTTGTGACAGATCATGCACTGATCACGTGGCTGATCATGCACTGATACCGTGACTGAGCATGGACTGATCACATGACTATCATGTAGTGATCACGTGACTTAATGGCGCTGATCATGTGACTGATCATGCGCTGATCATGTTTGCTATCATACACTGATCATGTGCCTCTGGAGGCAATAAACAAAGAGCTGAGTAGGCACGAATCAAACAGTCAGCAGGCAATAATCATGGAACTCAGGTGTGAGGAATCATGCTGCTCAGCTGGCAATAATCAAGCAGCTGAGCAGGCAGGAATCGTGCAGCTCAGCTGGCAATTGTCAAGCAGATGAGCAGACAGTAATCACGCAGCTCAGCAGGCCCAGATCACGTGACTGAGCATGCACTGTTCACGTGGCTGATCATACACTGATCACGTGGCTGATCATGCACTGATCACGTGGCTATCATGCACTGATCACGTGGCTGATCATACAATGATCGCGTGGCTACCATGTACTGGTCACGTGACTGATCATACACTGCTCACGTAACTGATCATGCACTGATCACGTGGCTGATCATGCACTGATCACGTGGCTGATCATACACTGATCACACTGATCATGCACTGATCACGTGACTGATCATGCACTGATCACGTGGCTGATCATGCACTGATCACGTGACTGATCATGCACTGATCCGTGACTGATCATGCACTGATCACGTGGCTATCATGCACTGCTCACGTGGCTGATCATGCCATGATCGCAAGCTACCATGTACTGGTCACATGACTGATCATGCACTGATCACGTGACTATCATGCAGTGATCACGTGGCTATCATGAACTGCTCACGTGGCTGATCATGCAATGATCACGTAGCTACCATGTACTGGTCACGTGAATGATCATACACCCATCAGGTGACTGATCATGCACTGATCACGAGACTGATCATGCACTGATCACGTCTATATCATGCACTGATCACATGGCTGCCCGTGCACTGATCACGTGGGTGATCATACACTAATCTTGTGACAGATCATGCACTGATCACGTGGCTGATCATGCACTGATACCGTGACTGAGCATGGACTGATCACATGACTATCATGTAGTGATCACGTGACTTAATAGCGCTGATCATGTGACTGATCATGCGCTGATCATGTTGCTATCATACACTGATCATGTGCCTCTGGAGGCAATAAACAAGCTGAGTAGGCACGAATCAAACAGTCAGCAGGCAGTAATCATGGAACACAGGTGTGAGGAATCATGCTGCTCAGCTGGCAATAATCAAGCAGCTGAGCAGGCAGGAATCGTGCAGCTCAGCTGGCAATTGTCAAGCAGATGAGCAGACAGTAATCACGCAGCTCAGCAGGCCCAGATCACGTGACTGATCATGCACTGTTCACGTGGCTGATCATGCACTGATCACGTGATGATCATGCACTGATCACGTGGCTATCATGCACTGATCACGTGGCTGATCATGCACTGATCACGTGACTGATCATGCACTGATCTCGTGTCTGATCATGCACTGATCACGTGGCTATCATGCACTGCTCACGTGGCTGATCATGCGCCATGATCACGCAGCTACCATGTACTGGTCACATGACTGATCATGCACTGATCACGTGACTGATCATGCACTGATCACGTGGCTATCATGAACTGCTCACGTGGCTGATCATGCAATGATCATGCCTACATGTACAGGTCACGTGAATGATCATACACCCATCAGGTGACTGATCATGCACTGATCACGTGGCTATCATGCACTGATCACGAGACTGATCATGCACTGTTCACGTCTATATCATGCACTGATCACATGACTGCCCGTGCACTGATCACGTGGATGATCATACACTAATCTTGTGACAGATCATGCACTGATCACGTGGCTGATCATGCACTGATACACGTGACTGAGCATGGACTGATCACATGACTATCATGTAGTGATCACGTGACTTAATGGCGCTGATCATGTGACTGATCATGCGCTGATCATGTTTGCTATCATACACTGATCATGTGCCTCTGGAGGCAATAAACAAAGAGCTGAGTAGGCACGAATCAAACAGTCAGCAGGCAATAATCATGGAACTCAGGTGTGAGGAATCATGCTGCTCAGCTGGCAATAATCAAGCAGCTGAGCAGGCAGGAATTACGCAGCACAGCTGGCAATTGTCAAGCAGATGACAGGCAGGAATCGTGCAGCTCAGCTGGCAATTGTCAAGCAGATGAGCAGAAGTAATCACGCAGCTCAGCAGGCCCAGATCACGTGACTGAGCATGCACTGTTCACGTGGCTGATCATACACTGATCACGTGATGATCATGCACTGATCACTTGGATATCATGCACTGATCACGTGGCTGATCATACACTGTTCACGTGTCTGACCATGCACTGATCACGTGGCTGATCATACACTGCTCACGTAACTGATCATGCACTGATCACGTGGCTATCATGCACTGATCACGTGGCTGAACATGCACTGTTCACGTGGCTGATCACACACCTGTCACGTGACATATCATGCACTGATCACGTGGCACTCATGCACTGATCACGTGGCTGATCATACTCTGCTCACGTACTCATGCACACATCACGTGGCTATCATGCACTGCTCCGTGGCTCGTCATGGAATGATCGCGTGGCAACCATATACTGGTAACGTGACTGATCATGCAAAGATCACGTAAATGATCATGCACTGTTCACGTGACTGATCATGTACTGATCACGTGACTGATCATGCACTGACCACGTGGCTATCATGCTCTGCTCACGTGGCTGATCATGCAACGATCACGTAGCAACCATGTACTGGTCACGTGACTGATCATGCACTGATCACGTAATTGATCCTGCACTGATCACGTGGCTCATCATGCACTGATCACGTGGCTGATCACACATGTATCACGTGACTGATCATGCACTGATCCCGTGGCTCTCATGCACTGATCACGTGGCTGTCATGCACTGATCACGTGGATATCATGCACTGATCACGTGGCTGATCACACACGTATCACATGACTGATCATGCACTGATCACGTGGCTATCATGCACTGATCACGTGGCTATCATGCACTGATCACGTGGCTGATCAGGCAATGATCACGTGGCTACCATGTACTGGTCACGTGACTGATCATGCACTGAGCGCGTAATTGATCATGCACTGATCATGTGGCTGATCATGCACTGATCGCGTGGCTGATCATACACTGATCACATAACTGATCATGCACTGATCGCGTGACTATCATGCACTGATCACGTGGCTGATCATGCACTGATCACGTGGCTGGTCATGCACTGATCACGTGGCTGATCATGCACTGATCACGTGACTGATCATGCACTGATCACGTGTCTGATCATGCACTGATCACGTGGCTGATCATGCACTGATCCGTGGCTGATCATGCACTGATCATGGCTATCATGCACTGATCACGTGGCTGATCATGCCATGATCACGCAGCTAACCATGTACTGATCACATGACTGATCATGCACTGATCACGTGACTGATCATGCGGTGATCACGTGGCTATCATGAACTGCTCACGTGGCTGATCATGCAATGATCATGTAGCTACCATGTACAGATCACGTGAATGATCATGCACCCATCAGGTGACTGATCATGCACTGATCACGTGGCTATCATGCACTGATCACGAGACTGATCATGCACTGTTCACGTCTATATCATGCACTGATCACATGACTGCTCGTGCACTGATCACGTGGCTGATCATGCACTGATCACGTGACTGATCATGCACTGATCACGTGGCTGATCATGCACTGATCACGTGACTGATCATGCACTGATCACGTGACTGATCATGCACTGATCCCGTGGCTGATCATGCACTGATCACGTGGCTGATCATGCACTGATCACGTGGCTATCATGCACTGATCACGTGACTGCCATGCACTGATCACGTGAATGATCACACACTGACATGTGACTGATCATGCACGATCACGTGACTGATCATGCACTGATCACGTGACTGAGCATGGACTGATCACGTGATTGATCATGACGCTGATCATGTGACTGATCATGCGCTGATCATGTTTGCTATCATACACTGATCATGTGCCTCTGGAGGCAATAAACAAAGAGCTGAGTAGGCACAAATCAAACAGTCAGCAGGCAATAATCATGGAACTCAGGTGTGAGGAATCATGCTGCTCAGCTGGCAATAATCAAGCAGCTGAGCAGGCAGGAATTACGCAGCACAGCTGGCAATTGTCAAGCAGATGACAGGCAGAATCGTGCAGCTCAGCTGGCAATTGTCAAGCAGATGAGCAGACAGTAATCACGCAGCTCAGCAGGCCCAGATCACGTGACTGAGCATGCACTGTTCACGTGGCTGATCATGCACTGATCACGTGATGATCATGCACTGATCACGTGGCTATCATGCACTGATCACGTGGCTGATCATACACTGATCACGTGTCTGACCATGCACTGATCACGTGGCTGATCATGCACTGCTCACGTAACTGATCATGCACTGATCACGTGGCTATCATGCACTGATCACGTGGCTGAACATGCACTGTTCACGTGGCTGATCACACACCTGTCACGTGACATATCATGCACTGATCACGTGGCTCTCATGCACTGATCACGTGGCTGATCATACTCTGCTCACGTAACTCATGCACATCACGTGGCTATCATGCACTGCTCACGTGGCTCGTCATGGAATGATCGCGTAGCAACCATATACTGGTCACGTGACTGATCATGCAAAGATCACGTAAATGATCATGCACGTTCACGTGACTGATCATGTACTGATCACGTGGCTGATCATGCACTGATCACGTGGCTATCATGCTCTGCTCACGTGGCTGATCATGCGCGATCACGTAGCTACCATGTACTGGTCACGTGACTGATCATGCACTGATCACGTAATTGATCATGCACTGATCACGTGGCTGATCATGCACTGATCCGCGTGGCTGATCATGCACTGATCCGTGGCTCTCATGCACTGATCATTGCGTGGCTGTCATGCACTGATCCGTGGATATCATGCACTGATCATGTGGCTGATCACACCGTATCACATGACTGATCATGCACTGATCACGTGGCTATCATGCACTGATCACGTGGCTATCATGCACTGATCACGTGGCTGATCAGGCACTGATCACGTGACCATCATACACTGGTCGCGTGACTGATCATGCACTGAGCGCGTGACTGATCATGCACTGATCACGTGGCTGGTCATGCACTGATCACGTGGCTGATCATGCACTGATCACGTGACTGATCATGCACTGATCACGTGTCTGATCATGCACTGATCACGTGGCTATCATGCACTGCTCACGTGGCTGATCATGCCATGATCACGCAGCTACCATGTACTGGTCACATGACTGATCATGCACTGATCACGTGACTGATCATGCAGTGATCACGTGGCTATCATGAACTACTCACGTGGCTGATCATGCAATGATCATGTAGCTACCATGTACAGGTCACGTGAATGATCATACACCCATCCGGTGACTGATCATGCACTGATCACGTGGCTATCATGCACTGATCACGAGACTGATCATGCACTGTTCACGTCTATATCATGCACTGATCACATGACTGCCCGTGCACTGATCACGTGGATGATCATACACTAATCTTGTGACAGATCATGCACTGATCACGTGGCTGATCATGCACTGATACCGTGACTGAGCATGGACTGATCACATGACTATCATGTAGTGATCACGTGACTTAATGGCGCTGATCATGTGACTGATCATGCGCTGATCATGTTTGCTATCATACACTGATCATGTGCCTCTGGAGGCAATAAACAAAGAGCTGAGTAGGCACGAATCAAGCAGTCAGCAGGCAATAATCATGGAACTCAGGTGTGAGGAATCATGCTGCTCAGCTGGCAATAATCAAGCAGCTGAGCAGGCAGGAATCGTGCAGCTCAGCTGGCAATTGTCAAGCAGATGAGCAGACAGTAATCACGCAGCTCAGCAGGCCCAGATCACGTGACTGAGCATGCACTGTTCACGTGGCTGATCATACATTGATCACGTGATGATCATGCACTGATCACTTGGATATCATGCACTGATCACGTGGCTGATCATACACTGTTCACGTGTCTGACCATGCACTGATCACGTGGCTGATCATACACTGCTCACGTAACTGATCATGCACTGATCACGTGGCTATCATGCACTGATCACGTGGCTGAACACGCACTGTTCACGTGGCTGATCACACACCTGTCACGTGACATATCATGCACTGATCACGTGGCACTCATGCACTGATCACGTGGCTGATCGTACTCTGCTCACGTAACTCATGCACACATCACGTGGCTATCATGCACTGCTCCCGTGGCTCGTCATGGAATGATCACGTAGCAACCATATGCTGGTCACGTGACTGATCATGCAAAGATCACGTAAATGATCATGCACTGTTCACGTGACTGATCATGTACTGATCACGTGACTGATCATGCACTGACCACGTGGCTATCATGCTCTGCTCACGTGGCTGATCATGCAACGATCACGTGGCAGCCATGTACTGGTCGCGTGACTGATCATGCACTGATCGCGTAATTGATCCTGCACTGATCACGTGGCTCATCATGCACTGATCACGTGGCTGATCACACATGTATCACGTGACTGATCATGCACTGATCCCGTGGCTCTCATGCACTGATCACGTGGCTGTCATGCACTGATCACGTGGATATCATGCACTGATCATGTGGCTGATCACACGTATGCGACTGATCATGCACTGATCACGTGGCTATCATGCACTGATCACGTGGCTATCATGCACTGATCACGTGGCTTATCATGCAATGATCACGTAGCTATCATGTACTGAGTCACGTGACTGATCATGCACTGATCCCGTAATGATCATGCACTGATCACGTGGCTGATCATGCACTGATCACGTGGCTGATCATGCACTGATCACGTGACTGATCATGCACTGATCACGTGTCTGATCATGCACTGATCACGTGGCTATCATGCACTGCTCACGTGGCTGATCATGCCATGATCACGCAGCTACCATGCACTGATCACATGACTGATCATGCACTGATCACGTGACTGATCATGCAGTGATCACGTGGCTATCATGAACTACTCACGTGGCTGATCATGCAATGATCATGTAGCTACCATGTACAGGTCACGTGAATGATCATACACCCATCAGGTGACTGATCATGCACTGATCACGTGGCTATCATGCACTGATCACGAGACTGATCATGCTGTTCACGTCTATATCATGCACTGATCACATGACTGCCCGTGCACTGATCACGTGCATGTCATACACTAATCTTGTGACAGATCATGCACTGATCACGTGGCTGATCATGCACTGATACCGTGACTGAGCATGGACTGATCACATGACTATCATGTAGTGATCACGTGACTTAATGGCGCTGATCATGTGACTGATCATGCACTGATCATGTTTGCTATCATACACTGATCATGTGCCTCTGGAGGCAATAAACAAAGAGCTGAGTAGGCACGAATCAAACAGTCAGCAGGCAATAATCATGGAACTCAGGTGTGAGGAATCATGCTGCTCAGCTGGCTTGTGTGTGGAAACTGGCAGGCAGGCAGGGAATCGTGCAGCTCAGCTGGCAATTGTCAAGCAGATGAGCAGACAGTAATCACGCAGCTCAGCAGGCCCAGATCACGTGACTGAGCATGCACTGTTCACGTGGCTGATCATACACTGATCACGTGACTGATCATGCACTGATCACGTGGCTATCATGCACTGATCACGTGGCTGATCATACACTGATCACGTGCTGACCATGCACTGATCACGTGACTGATCATGCACTGATCACGTAACTGATCATGCACTGATCACGTGGCTGATCATGCACTGATCACGTGGCTGATCATGCACTGATCACGTGACTGATCATGCACTGATCACGTGACTGATCATGCACTGATCACGTGGCTGATCATGCACTGATCACGTGGCTGATCATGCACTGATCACGTGACTGATCGCCACTGATCACGTGGCTATCATGCACTGCTCACGTGGCTGATCATGCATGATCAGCCCATGTACTGGTCACATGACTGATCATGCACTGATCACATGATTGATCATGCACTGATCACGTGGCTATCATGCACTACTCACGTGGCTGATCATGCAATGATCATGTAGCTATCATGCACTGATCACGTGAATGATCATACACCCATCAGGTGACTGATCATGCACTGATCAACAGACTGATCATGCACTGATCACGTCTATATCATGCACTGATCACATGACTGCCCATGCACTGATCACGTGGATGATCATGCACTGATCTTGTGACAGATCATGCACTGATCACGTGGCTGATCATGCACTGATACATGACTGAGCATGGACTGCTCACATGACTATCATGTAGTGATCACGTGACTTAATGAAACGCTGATCATGTGACTGATCATGCACTGATCATGTGCTATCATGCACTGATCATGTGCCATCTGTGAGGCAATAAAAAGAGCTGAGTCAGGCACGAATCAAACAGTCAGCAGGCAATGATCATGTAACTCAGGTGT
>NW_026894738.1:0-86554 GCF_032452875.1 Bos javanicus | reverse complement strand
GTGATCAGTGCATGATAGCCACGTGATCAGTGCATGATCAGTCACATGATCAGTGCATCACGTGATCAGTACATGGTAGCTACGTGATCAGTGCATGATCAGCCACGTGATCAGTGCATGATCAGCCACGTGATCAGTGCATGATCAGCCACGTGATCAGTGCATGATAGCCACGTGATCAGTGCATGATCAGCCATGATCAGTGCATGATCAGTCACGTGATCAGTGCATGATCAGTCACGTGATCAGTGCATGATCATTCACGTGATCAGTGCATGATCAGTCATGTATCAGTGCATGATAGCCACGTGATCAGTGCATGATCAGTCCCGTGATGAGGTATGATCGTTTCGATCAGTGCATGATAGCCACGTGATCAGTGCATGATCATCACATGATCAGTGCATGATCAGCCACGTGATCAGTGCATGACAGTCACGTGATCAGTGCATGATCAGTCACGTGATCAGTGTGATGATCAGCCACGTGATCAGTGCATGATCAATCACGTGATCAGTGTATGATCAGCCATGAACAGTGCATGCTCAGTCACGTGATCAGGGCCTGCTGAGCTGCGTGATTACTGTCTGCTCATCTGCTTGACAATTGCCAGCTGAGCTGCATGATTCCTGCCTGTCATCTGCTTGACAATTGCCAGCTGTGCTGCGTAATTCCTGCCTGCTCAGCTGCTTGATTATTGCCAGCTGAGCAGCATGATTCCTCACAGCTGAGTTCCATGATTATTGCCTGCTGACTGTTTGATTCGTGCCTACTCAGCTCTTTGTTTATTGCCTCCAGAGGCACATGATCAGTGTATGATAGCAAACATGATCAGCGCATGATCAGTCACATGATCAGCGCCATTAAGTCACGTGATCACTATGATAGTCATGATCAGTCCATGCTCAGTCACGGTATCAGTGCATGATCAGCCACGTGATCAGTGCATGATCTGTCACATGATCAGTGTATGATCATCCACGTGATCAGTGCATGATCAGTCATGTGATCAGTGCATGATAGACGTGATCAGTGCATGATCAGTCACGTGATCAGTGCATGATAGCCACGTGATCAGTGCATGATCAGTCACCTGATGGTGTATGATCATTCACGTGACCTGTGCATGATACATGATCAGTGCATGATCAGCCACGTGATCAGTGCATGATAGCCACGTGATCAGTGCATGATCAGCCACGTGATCAGTGCATGATCAGTCACGTGATCAGTGCATGATCAGTCACGTGATCAGTGCATGATCAGTCACGTGATCAGTGCATGATAGTACGTGATCAGTGCATGATCAGCCACGTGATCAGTGCATGATAGCCACGTGATCAGTGCATGATCAGTCACGTGATCAGTGCATGATCAGTCACGTGATCAGTGCATGATCAGGCCGTGATCAGTGCATGATCAGCCACGTGATCAGTGCATGATAGCACGTGATCAGTGCATGATCAGTCACGTGATCAGTGCATGATCAGCCACGTGATCAGTGCATGATCAGCCACGTGATCAGTGCATGATCAGTTACGTGATCAGTGCATGATCAGTCACGTGATCAGTGCATGATAGCTGCGTGATCAGTGCATGATCAGCCACGTGATCAGTGCATGATAGCCACGTGATCAGTGCATGATCAGTCACGTGATCAGTGCATGATCAGCCATGATCAGTGCATGATCAGTCACGTGATCAGTGCATGATAGTCAGTGATCAGTGCATGATCAGCCACGTGATCAGTGCATGATCAGCCACGTGATCAGTGCATGATCAGCCACGTGATCAGTGCATGATCAGTTACGTGATCAGTGCATGATCAGTCACGTGATCAGTGCATGATAGCTACGTGATCAGTGCATGATCAGCCACGTGATCAGTGCATGATAGCCACGTGATCAGTGCATGATCAGCCACGTGATCAGTGCATGATCAGTCACGTGATCAGTGCATGATCAGTCACGTGATCAGTGCATGATCAGTCACGTGATCAGTGCATGATCAGTCACGTGATCAGTGCATGATAGCCACGTGATCAGTGCATGATCAGTCACGTGATCAGTGCATGATGCCACGTGATCAGTGCATGATCAGTCACGTGATCAGTGCATGATCAGTCACGTGACCAGTACATGTAGCTACGTGATCAGTGCATGATCAGCCACGTGATAGTGCATGATAGCCACGTGATCAGTGCATGATCAGTCACGTGATCAGTGCATGATCAGTCACGTGATCAGTGCATGATCAGCCACGTGATCAGTGCATGATAGCCACGTGATCAGTGCATGATCAGCCACGTGATCAGTGCATGATCAGTCACGTGATCAGTGCATGATCAGCCACGTGATCAGTGCATGTCAGTCACGTGATCAGTGCATGATAGCACGTGATCAGTGCATGATCAGTCACGTGATCAGTGCATGATCAGCCACGTGATCAGTGCATGATAGCACGTGATCAGTGCATGATCAGTCACGTGATCAGTGCATGATCAGCCACGTGATCAGTGCATGATCACCACGTGATCAGTGCATGATCAGTCACGTGATCAGTGCATGATCAGTCACGTGATCAGTGCATGATCAGCCACGTGATCAGTGCATGATCAGTCACGTGATCAGTGCATGATCAGTCACATGATCAGTGCATGATAGCTCATTGATCATTGCATGATCAGCCACGTGATCAGTGCATGATAGCCACGTGATCAGTGCATGATCAGCCACGTGATCAGTGCATGATCAGTCACGTGATCAGTGCATGATCAGCCACGTGATCAGTGCATGATCAGTCACGTGATCAGTGCATGATCAGTCATGTGATCAGTATGATAGCTGGTGATCAGTGCATGATCAGCCACTGATCAGTGCATGATAGCCACGTGATCAGTGCATGATCAGTCACGTGATCAGTGCATGATCAGTCACGTGATCAGTGCATGATCAGTCACGTGATCAGTGCATGATCAGTCACGTGATCAGTGCATGATAGCTACGTGATCAGTGCATGATCAGCCACGTGATCAGTGCATGATAGCCACGTGATCAGTGCATGATAGCCACGTGATCAGTGCATGATCAGTCACGTGATCAGTGTGATCAGCCACGTGATCAGTGCATGAGCCACGTGATCAGTGCATGATAGCCACGTGATCAGTGCATGATCATTCACGTGATCAGTGCATGATCAGTCACGTGATAGTGCATGATCAGCCACGTGATCAGTGCATGATCAGCCACGTGATCAGTGCATGATCAGTTACGTGATCAGTGCATGATCAGTCACGTGATCAGTGCATGGTAGCTCGTGATCAGTGCATGATCAGCCACGTGATCAGTGCATGATAGCCACGTGATCAGTGCATGATAGCCACGTGATCAATGCATGAGAGCCACGTGATCAGTGCATGATCAGTCACGTGATACATGTGTGATCAGCCACGTGATCAGTGCATGATGAGCCACGTGATCAGTGCATGATCAATTACGTGATCAGTGCATGATCAGTCACGTGACCAGTACATGGTTGCTACGTGATCATTGCATGATCAGCCACGTGAGCAGTGCATGATAGCCACGTGATCAGTGCATGATCAGTCATGATCAGTGCATGATCAGTCACGTGAACAGTGCATGATCATTTACGTGATCTGTGCATGATCAGTCACGTGACCAGTATATGTAGCCCGTGATCATTGCATGACGAGCAACGTGAGCAGTGCATGATAGCCACGTGATGTGTGCATGATCAGTTACGTGAGCAGTGTATGATCAGCCACGTGATCAGTGCATGAGTGCCACGTGATCAGTGCATGATATGTCACGTGACAGGTGTGTGATCAGCCACGTGAACAGTGCATGTTCAGCCACGTGATCAGTGCATGATAGCCACGTGATCAGTGCATGATCAGTTACGTGAGCAGTGTATGATCAGCCACGTGATCAGTGCATGGTCAGACACGTGAACAGTGTATGATCAGCCACGTGATCAGTGCATGATATCCAAGTGATCAGTGCATGATCATCACGTGATCAGTGTATGATCAGCCACGTGAACAGTGCATGCTCAGTCACGTGATCAGGGCCTGCTGAGCTGCGTGATTACTGTCTGCTCATCTGCTTGACAATTGCCAGCTGTGCTGCGTAATTCCTGCCTGCTCAGCTGCTTGATTATTGCCAGCTTAGCAGCATGATTCCTCACACCTGAGTTCCATGATTATTGCCTGCTGACTGTTTGATTCGTGCCTACTCAGCTCTTTGTTTATTGCCTCCAGAGGCACATGATCAGTGTATGATAGCAAACATGATCAGCGCATGATCAGTCACATGATCAGCGCCATTAAGTCACGTGATCACTACATGATAGTCATGTGATCAGTCCATGCTCAGTCACGGTATCAGTGCATGATCAGCCACGTGATCAGTGCATGATAGCCAAGTGATCAGTGCATGATCAGCCAGTGATCAGTGCATGATCAGTCACGTGATCAGTGCATGATCAGCCACGTGATCAGTGCATGATAGCCACGTGATCAGTGCATGATCAGTCACGTGATCAGTGCATGATCAGCCACGTGATAGTGCATGATCAGTTACGTGATCAGTGCATGATCAGTCACGTGATCAGTGCATGATCAGTCACGTGATCAGTGCATGATCAGTCACGTGATCAGTGCATGATCAGCCACGTGATCAGTGCATGATAGCCACGTGATCAGTGCATGATCAGTCACGTGATCAGTGCATGATCAGCCACGTGATCAGTGCATGATCAGCCACGTGATCAGTGCATGATCAGTCACGTGATCAGTGCATGATCAGCCACGTGATCAGTGCATGATCAGTCACGTGATCAGTGCATGATCAGTCACGTGATCAGTGCATGATCAGTCCACGTGATCAGTGCATGATCAGTCACGTGATCAGTGCATGATAGTGCCGTGATCAGTGCATGATCAGTCACGTGATCAGTGCATGATCAGCCACGTGATCAGTGCATGATAGCCACGTGATCAGTGCATGATCAGTCACGTGATCAGTGCATGATAGCCACGTGATCAGTGCATGACATCACGTGATCAGTGCATGATCAGTCACGTGATCAGTGCATGATAGCCACGTGATCAGTGCATGATCAGTCACGTGATCAGTGCATGATCAGTCACGTGATCAGTGCATGATCAGTCACGTGATCAGTGCATGATCAGTCACGTGATCAGTGCATGATCAGTCACGTGATCAGTGCATGATAGCTACGTGATCAGTGCATGATCAGCCACGTGATCAGTGCATGATAGCCACGTGATCAGTGCATGATCAGTCACGTGATCAGTGCATGATCAGTCACGTGATCAGTGCATGATCAGCCACGTGATCAGTGCATGATCAGCCACGTGATCAGTGCATGATCAGTTACGTGAGCAGTGCATGATCAGCCACGTGATCAGTGCATGGTCAGACACGTGAACAGTGTATGATCAGCCACGTGATCAGTGCATGATATCCAAGTGATCAGTGCATGATCAATCACGTGATCAGTGTATGATCAGCCACGTGAACAGTGCATGCTCAGTCACGTGATCAGGGCCTGCTGAGCTGCGTGATTACTGTCTGCTCATCTGCTTGACAATTGCCAGCTGAGCTGCACGATTCCTGCCTGTCATCTGCTTGACAATTGCCAGCTGTGCTGCGTAATTCCTGCCTGCTCAGCTGCTTGATTATTGCCAGCTGAGCAGCATGATTCCTCACAGCTGAGTTCCATGATTATTGCCTGCTGACTGTTTGATTCGTGCCTACTCAGCTCTTTGTTTATTGCCTCCAGAGGCACATGATCAGTGTATGATAGCAAACATGATCAGTGCATGATCAGTCACATGATCAGCGCCATTAAGTCACGTGATCACTACATGATAGTCATGTGATCAGTCCATGCTCAGTCACGGTATCAGTGCATGATCAGCCACGTGATCAGTGCATGATCAGCCACGTGATCAGTGCATGATCAGCCACGTGATCAGTGCATGATCAGCCACGTGATCAGTGCATGATTGCACGTGATCAGTGCATGATCAGTCACGTGATCAGTGCATGACCACCACGTGATCAGTGCATGATCAGCCACGTGATCAGTGCATGATAGCCACGTGATCAGTGCATGATCAGTCACGTGATCAGTGCATGATCAGTCACGTGACCAGTACATGGTAGCTACGTGATCATTGCATGATCAGCCACGTGAGTCAGTGCATGATAGCCACGTGATCAGTGCATGATCAGTCACGTGATCAGTGCATGATCAGTCACGTGATCAGTGCATGATCAGCCACGTGATCAGTGCATGATCAGCCACGTGATCAGTGCATGATAGCCACGTGATCAGTGCATGATCAGTCACGTGATCAGTGCATGATCAGCCACGTGATCAGTGCATGATAGCCACGTGATCAGTGCATGATCAGTCACGTGATCAGTGCATGATCAGCCACGTGATCAGTGCATGATAGCCACGTGATCAGTGCATGATCATTACGTGATCAGTGCATGATCAGTCACGTGATCAGTGCATGGTAGCTGTGATCAGTGCATGATCAGCCACGTGATCAGTGCATGATCAGCCACGTGATCAGTGCATGATCAGCCACGTGATCAGTGCATGATCAGTCACGTGATCAGTGCATGATCAATTACGTGATCAGTGCATGATCAGTCACGTGATCAGTGCATGGTAGCTACGTGATCAGTGCATGATCAGCCACGTGATCAGTGCATGATAGCCACGTGATCAGTGCATGATAGCCACGTGATCAGTGCATGATCAGTCACGTGATCAGTGCATGATCAGCCACGTGATCAGTGCATGATATCCACGTGATCAGTGCATGATAGCCACGTGATCAGTGCATGATAGCCACGTGATCAGTGCATGATCAGTCACGTGATAGTGCATGATCAGCCACGTGATCAGTGCATGATCAGTCACGTGATCAGTGCATGATCAGTCACGTGATCAGTGCATGATAGCCACGTGATCAGTGCATGATCAGCCACGTGATCAGTGCATGATCAGCCACGTGATCAGTGCATGATCAGTCACGTGATCAGTGCATGATCAGCCACGTGATCAGTGCATGATCAGCCACGTGATCAGTGCATGATCAATCACGTGATCAGTGCATGATCAGCCACGTGATCAGTGCATGATCAGCCACGTGATCAGTGCATGATCAGTCACGTGATCAGTGCATGATCAGCCACGTGATCAGTGCATGATCAGTCATGTGATCAGTGCATGATAGCACGTGATCAGTGCATGATCAGTCCGTGATCAGTGCATGATCAGCCACGTGATCAGTGCATGATAGCCACGTGATCAGTGCATGATCAGCACGTGATCAGTGCATGATCAGCCACGTGATCAGTGCATGACAGTCACGTGATCAGTGCATGATCAGTCACGTGATCAGTGCATGATAGCCACGTGATCAGTGCATGATCAGTCACGTGATAGTGTGTGATCAGCCACGTGAACAGTGCATGATCAGTCACGTGATCAGTGCCTGCTGAGCTGCGTGATTACTGTCTGCTCATCTGCTTGACAATTGCCAGCTGAGCTGTGCGATTCCTGCCTGTCATCTGCTTGACAATTGCCACCTGTGCTGCATAATTCCTGCCTGCTCATCTACTTGATTATTGCCAGCTGAGCAGCATGATTTCTCAGAGCTGAGTTCCATGATTATAGCCTGCTGACTGATTCCTGCCTACTCAGCTCTTTGTTCATTGCCTCCAGATGCACATGATCAGTGTGACACCAAACATGATCAGTGCATGATCAGTCACATGATCAGTGCATGATCAGCCACGTGATCAGTGCATGATCAGTCACGTGATCAGTGCATGATCAGTCACGTGATCAGTGCATGATAGCCACGTGATCAGTGCATGATCAGCCACGTGATCAGTGCATGATAGCCACGTGATCAGTGCATGATCAGTTACGTGATCAGTGCATGATCAGCCACGTGATCAGTGCATGGTCAGACACGTGATCAGTGTATGATCAGCCACGTGATCAGTGCATGATATCCACGTGATCAGTGCATGATCAGTCACGTGATCAGTGTATGATCAGCCACGTGAACAGTGCATGCTCAGTCACGTGATCAGGGCCTGCTGAGCTGCGTGATTACTGTCTGCTCATCTGCTTGACAATTGCCAGCTGAGCTGCATGATTCCTGCCTGTCATCTGCTTGACAATTGCCAGCTGTGCTGTAATTCCTGCCTGCTCAGCTGCTTGATTATTGCCAGCTGAGCAGCATGATTCCTCACAGCTGAGTTCCATGATTATTGCCTGCTGACTGTTTGATTCGTGCCTACTCAGCTCTTTGTTTATTGCCTCCAGAGGCACATGATCAGTGTATGATAGCAAACATGATCAGCGCATGATCAGTCACATGATCAGCGCCATTAAGTCACGTGATCACTACATGATAGTCATGTGATCAGTCCATGCTCAGTCACGGTATCAGTGCATGATCAGCCACGTGATCAGTGCATGATCAGCCACGTGATCAGTGCATGATCAGCCACGTGATCAGTGCATGATCAGCCACGTGATCAGTGCATGATAGCCACGTGATCAGTGCATGATCAGTCACGTGATCAGTGCATGATCAGGCAGATCAGTGCATGATCAGCCACGTGATCAGTGCATGATAGCCACGTGATCAGTGCATGATCAGTCACGTGATCAGTGCATGATCAGTCACGTGACCAGTACATGGTAGCTACATGATCAGTGCATGATCAGCCACGTGATCAGTGCATGATAGCCACGTGATCAGTGCATGATCAGTCACGTGATCAGTGCATGATCAGCCACGTGATCAGTGCATGATAGCCACGTGATCAGTGCATGATCAGCCACGTGATCAGTGCATGATAGCCACGTGATCAGTGCATGATCAGTCACGTGATCAGTGCATGATCAGTCACGTGATCAGTGCATGATCAGCCACGTGATCAGTGCATGATCAGCCACGTGATCAGTGCATGATCAGTCACGTGATCAGTGCATGATCAGCCACGTGATCAGTGCATGATCAGCCACGTGATCAGTGCATGATCAGCCACGTGATCAGTGCATGATAGCCACGTGATCAGTGCATGATCAGTCACGTGATCAGTGCATCACGTGACCAGTATATGGTAGCTACGTGATCAGTGCATGATCAGCCACGTGATCAGTGCATGATAGCCACGTGATCAGTGCATGATCAGCCACGTGATCAGTGCATGATAGCCACGTGATCAGTGCATGATCAGCCACGTGATCAGTGCATGATCAGTCACGTGATCAGTGCATGATCAGTCACGTGATCAGTGCATGATCAGTCACGTGATCAGTGCATGATCAGTCATGTAGTCAATGCATGATAGCCCGTGATCAGTGCATGATCAGTCCCGTGATCAGTGCATGATCAGCCACGTGATCAGTGCATGATAGCTACGTGATCAGTGCATGATCAGTCACGTGATCAGTGCATGATCAGCCACGTGATCAGTGCATGATCAGTCACGTGATCAGTGCATGATCAGTCACGTGATCAGTGCATGATAGCCACGTGATCAGTGCATGATCAGTCACGTGATCAGTGTGATCAGCCACGTGATCAGTGCATGATCAGTCACGTGATCAGTGCATGATCAATCACGTGATCAGTGCATGATCAGTCACGTGATCAGTGCATGAGCCACGTGATCAGTGCATGATCAGCCACGTGATCAGTGCATGATCAGCCACGTGATCAGTGCATGATCAGTTACGTGAGCAGTGTATGATCAGCCACGTGATCAGTGCATGGTCAGACACGTGAACAGTGTATGATCAGCCACGTGATCAGTGCATGATATCCAAGTGATCAGTGCATGATCAGTCACGTGATCAGTGTATGATCAGCCACGTGAACAGTGCATGCTCAGTCACGTGATCAGGGCCTGCTGAGCTGCGTGATTACTGTCTGCTCATCTGCTTGACAATTGCCAGCTGAGCTGCATGATTCCTGCCTGTCATCTGCTTGACAATTGCCAGCTGTGCTGCGTAATTCCTGCCTGCTCAGCTGCTTGATTATTGCCAGCTGAGCAGCATGATTCCTCACAGCTGAGTTCCATGATTATTGCCTGCTGACTGTTTGATTCGTGCCTACTCAGCTCTTTGTTTATTGCCTCCAGAGGCACATGATCAGTGTATGATAGCAAACATGATCAGCGCATGATCAGTCACATGATCAGCGCCATTAAGTCACGTGATCACTACATGATAGTCATGTGATCAGTCCATGCTCAGTCACGGTATCAGTGCATGATCAGCCACGTGATCAGTGCATGATCAGCCACGTGATCAGTGCATGATCAGCCACGTGATCAGTGCATGATCAGCCACGTGATCAGTGCATGATAGCCACGTGATCAGTGCATGATCAGTCACGTGATCTGTGCATGACCAGGCAGATCAGTGCATGATCAGCCACGTGATCAGTGCATGATAGCCACGTGATCAGTGCATGATCAGTCACGTGATGGGTGCATGATCAGTCACGTGACCAGTACATGGTAGCTACGTGATCAGTGCATGATCAGCCACGTGATCAGTGCATGATAGCCACGTGATCAGTGCATGATCAGTCACGTGATCAGTGCATGATCAGCCACGTGATCAGTGCATGATAGCCACGTGATCAGTGCATGATCAGCCACGTGATCAGTGCATGATAGCCACGTGATCAGTGCATGATCAGTCACGTGATCAGTGCATGATCAGCCACGTGATCAGTGCATGATAGCCACGTGATCAGTGCATGATCAGCCACGTGATCAGTGCATGATCAGCCACGTGATCAGTGCATGATCAGTCACGTGATCAGTGCATGATCAGCCACGT
Organism: Bos javanicus; assembly: GCF_032452875.1. Classification (NCBI taxonomy): domain Eukaryota; kingdom Metazoa; phylum Chordata; class Mammalia; order Artiodactyla; family Bovidae; genus Bos; species Bos javanicus. The sequence goes on along the minus strand of NW_026894738.1, from coordinate 75,610 downwards.
GATCAGTGCATGATAGCCACGTGATCAGTGCATGATCAGCCACGTGATCAGTGCATGATCAGTCACGTGATCAGTGCATGATCAGCCACGTGATCAGTGCATGATCAGCCACGTGATCAGTGCATGATCAGTCACGTGATCAGTGCATGATCAGCCACGTGATCAGTGCATGATCAGCCACGTGATCAGTGCATGATCAGCCACGTGATCAGTGCATGATAGCCACGTGATCAGTGCATGATCAGTCACATGATCAGTGCATCACGTGACCAGTATATGGTAGCCACGTGATCAGTGCATGATCAGCCACGTGATCAGTGCATGATAGCCACGTGATCAGTGCATGATCAGCCACGTGATCAGTGCATGATAGCCACGTGATCAGTGCATGATCAGCCACGTGATCAGTGCATGATCAGTCACGTGATCAGTGCATGATCAGTCACGTGATCAGTGCATGATCAGTCACGTGATCAGTGCATGTGGAGTCATGTATCAATGCATGATAGCCCGTGATCAGTGCATGATCAGTCCCGTGATCAGTGCATGATCAGCCACGTGATCAGTGCATGATAGCTACGTGATCAGTGCATGATCAGTCACGTGATCAGTGCATGATCAGCCACGTGATCAGTGCATGACAATCACGTGATCAGTGCATGATCAGTCACGTGATCAGTGCATGATAGCCACGTGATCAGTGCATGATCAGTCACGTGATCAGTGTGTGATCAGCCACGTGATCAGTGCATGATCAGTCACGTGATCAGTGCATGATCAATCACGTGATCAGTGCATGATCAGTCACGTGACCAGTGCATGATAGCTGCGTGATCAGTGCATGATCAGCCACGTGATCAGTGCATGATCAGCCACGTGATCAGTGCATGATCAGTTACGTGATCAGTGTATGATCAGCCACGTGATCAGTGCATGGTCAGACACGTGAACAGTGTATGATCAGCCACGTGATCAGTGCATGATATCCAAGTGATCAGTGCATGATCAGTCACGTGATCAGTGTATGATCAGCCACGTGAACAGTGCATGCTCAGTCACGTGATCAGGGCCTGCTGAGCTGCGTGATTACTGTCTGCTCATCTGCTTGACAATTGCCAGCTGAGCTGCATGATTCCTGCCTGTCATCTGCTTGACAATTGCCAGCTGTGCTGCGTAATTCCTGCCTGCTCAGCTGCTTGATTATTGCCAGCTGAGCAGCATGATTCCTCACAGCTGAGTTCCATGATTATTGCCTGCTGACTGTTTGATTCGTGCCTACTCAGCTCTTTGTTTATTGCCTCCAGAGGCACATGATCAGTGTATGATAGCAAACATGATCAGCGCATGATCAGTCACATGATCAGCGCCATTAAGTCACGTGATCACTACATGATAGTCATGTGATCAGTCCATGCTCAGTCACGGTATCAGTGCATGATCAGCCACGTGATCAGTGCATGATCAGCCACGTGATCAGTGCATGATCAGCCACGTGATCAGTGCATGATCAGCCACGTGATCAGTACATGATAGCTACGTGATCAGTGCATGATCAGTCACGTGATCTGTGCATGACCAGGCAGATCAGTGTATGATCAGCCACGTGATCAGTGCATGATAGCCACGTGATCAGTGCATGATCAGTCACGTGATGGGTGCATGATCAGTCACGTGACAGTGCATGAAGCTTCATGATCATTGCATGATCAGCCACGTGATCAGTGCATGATAGCCACGTGATCAGTGCATGATCAGTCACGTGATCAGTGCATGATCAGCCACGTGATCAGTGCATGATAGCCACGTGATCAGTGCATGATCAGCCACGTGATCAGTGCATGATAGCCACGTGATCAGTGCATGATCAGTCACGTGATCAGTGCATGATCAGTCACGTGATCAGTGCATGATCAGCCACGTGATCAGTGCATGATCAGTCACGTGATCAGTGCATGATCAGCCACGTGATCAGTGCATGATAGCCACGTGATCAGTGCATGATCAGTCACATGATCAGTGCATCACGTGACCAGTATATGGTAGCTACGTGATCAGTGCATGATCAGCCACGTGATCAGTGCATGATAGCCACGTGATCAGTGCATGATCAGCCACGTGATCAGTGCATGATAGCCACGTGATCAGTGCATGATCAGCCACGTGATCAGTGCATGATCAGTCACGTGATCAGTGCATGATCAGTCACGTGATCAGTGCATGATCAGCCACGTGATCAGTGCATGATGAGTCATGTGTCAGTGCATGATAGCACGTGATCAGTGCATGATCAGTCCCGTGATCAGTGCATGATCAGCCACGTGATCAGTGCATGATAGCCACGTGATCAGTGCATGATCAGTCACGTGATCAGTGCATGATCAGCCACGTGAGCAGTGCATACAATACGTGATCAGTGCATGATCAGCCACGTGATCAGTGCATGATAGCCACGTGATCAGTGCATGATCAATCACGTGATCAGTGTATGATCAGCCACGTGAACAGTGCATGCTCAGTCACGTGATCAGGGCCTGCTGAGCTGCGTGATTACTGTCTGCTCATCTGCTTGACAATTGCCAGCTGAGCTGCACGATTCCTGCCTGTCATCTGCTTGACAATTGCCAGCTGTGCTGCGTAATTCCTGCCTGCTCAGCTGCTTGATTATTGCCAGCTGAGCAGCATGATTCCTCAAAGCTGAGTTCCATGATTATTGCCTGCTGACTGTTTGATTCGTGCCTACTCAGCTCTTTGTTTATTGCCTCCAGAGGCACATGATCAGTGTATGATAGCAAACATGATCAGCGCATGATCAGTCACATGATCAGCGCCATTAAGTCACGTGATCACTACATGATAGTCATGTGATCAGTCCATGCTCAGTCACGGTATCAGTGCATGATCAGCCACGTGATCAGTGCATGATCTGTCACATGATCAGTGTATGATCATCCACGTGATCAGTGCATGGGCAGTCATGTGATCAGTGCATGATCAGACGTGATCAGTGCATGATCAGTCACGTGATCAGTGCATGATAGCCACGTGATCAGTGCATGATCAGTCACCTGATGGGTGTATGATCATTCACGTGACCAGTACATGGTAGCTACATGATCAGTGCATGATCAGCCACGTGATCAGTGCATGATAGCCACGTGATCAGTGCATGATCAGCCACGTGATCAGTGCATGATCAGTCACGTGATCAGTGCATGATCAGTCACGTGATGGGTGCATGATCAGTCACGTGATCAGTGCATGGTAGCTACGTGATCAGTGCATGATCAGCCACGTGATCAGTGCATGATAGCCACGTGATCAGTGCATGATCAGTCACGTGATCAGTGCATGATCAGTCACGTGATCAGTGCATGATCAGGCACGTGATCAGTGCATGATCAGCCACGTGATCAGTGCATGATAGCCACGTGATCAGTGCATGATCAGTCACGTGATCAGTGCATGATCAGCCACGTGATCAGTGCATGATAGCCACGTGATCAGTGCATGATCAATTACGTGATCAGTGCATGATCAGTCACGTGATCAGTGCATGGTAGCTGCGTGATCAGTGCATGATCAGCCACGTGATCAGTGCATGATAGCCACGTGATCAGTGCATGATCAGTCACGTGATCAGTGCATGATCAGCCACGTGATCAGTGCATGATCAGTCACGTGACCAGTACATGGTAGTCACGTGATCAGTGCATGATCAGCCACGTGATCAGTGCATGATAGCCACGTGATCAGTGCATGATCAGCCACGTGATCAGTGCATGATCAGTTACGTGATCAGTGCATGATCAGTCACGTGATCAGTACATGGTAGCCACGTGATCAGTGCATGATCAGCCACGTGATCAGTGCATGATAGCCACGTGATCAGTGCATGATAGCCACGTGATCAGTGCATGATCAGTCACGTGATCAGTGCATGATCAGTCACGTGATCAGTGCATGATCAGCCACGTGATCAGTGCATGATCAGTCACGTGATCAGTGCATGGTAGCTACGTGATCATTGCATGATCAGCCACGTGATCAGTGCATGATAGCCACGTGATCAGTGCATGATCAGCCACGTGATCAGTGCATGATAGCCACGTGATCAGTGCATGATCAGCCACGTGATCAGTGCATGATCAGTCACGTGATCAGTGCATGATCAGTCACGTGATCAGTGCATGATCAGCCACGTGATCAGTGCATGTCAGTCATGTGTCAGTGCATGATAGCCACGTGATCAGTGCATGATCAGTCCCGTGATCAGTGCATGATCAGCCACGTGATCAGTGCATGATAGCTACGTGATCAGTGCATGATCAGTCACGTGATCAGTGCATGATCAGCCACGTGATCAGTGCATGACAATTACGTGATCAGTGCATGATCAGTCACGTGATCAGTGCATGATAGCCACGTGATCAGTGCATGATCAGTCACGTGATCAGTGTGTGATCAGCCACGTGAACAGTGCATGCTCAGTCACGTGATCAGGGCCTGCTGAGCTGCGTGATTACTGTCTGCTCATCTGCTTGACAATTGCCAGCTGAGCTGCACGATTCCTGCCTGTCATCTGCTTGACAATTGCCACCTGTGCTGCATAATTCCTGCCTGCTCATCTACTTGATTATTGCCAGCTGAGCAGCATGATTTCTCAGAGCTGAGTTCCATGATTATAGCCTGCTGACTGATTCCTGCCTACTCAGCTCTTTGTTCATTGCCTCCAGAGGCACATGATCAGTGTATGACACCAAACATGATCAGCACATGATCAGTCACATGATCAGTGCATGATAAGCCACGTGATCAGTGCATGATCAATCACGTGATCAGTGCATGATCAGTCACGTGATCAGTGCATGGTAGCTGCGTGATCAGTGCATGATCAGCCACGTGATCAGTGCATGATAGCCACGTGATCAGTGCATGATCAGTCACGTGATCAGTGCATGATCAGTCACGTGATCAGTGCATGATCAGCCACGTGATCAGTGCATGATCATTACGTGATCAGTGCATGATCAGTCATGTGATCAGTGCATGATCAGGCACGTGATCAGTGCATGATCAGCCACGTGATCAGTGCATGATAGCCACGTGATCAGTGCATGATCAGCACGTGATCAGTGCATGATCAGCCACGTGATCAGTGCATGATAGCCACGTGATCAGTGCATGATCAGTCACGTGATCAGTGCATGATCAGCCACGTGATCAGTGCATGATAGCCACGTGATCAGTGCATGATCAGCCACGCGATCAGTGCATGATCAGTCACGTGACCAGTGCATGATAGCTGCGTGATCAGTGCATGATCAGCCACGTGATCAGTGCATGATAGCCACGTGATCAGTGCATGATCAGCCACGTGATCAGTGCATGATCAATTACGTGATCAGTGCATGATCAGTCACGTGATCAGTGCATGGTAGCTACGTGATCAGTGCATGATCAGCCACGTGATCAGTGCATGATAGCCACGTGATCAGTGCATGATAGCCACGCGATCAGTGCATGATCAGTCACGTGATCGTGTGTGATCAGCCACGTGATCAGTGCATGATATCCACGTGATCAGTGCATGATAGCCACGTGATCAGTGCATGATAGCCACGTGATCAGTGCATGATCAGTCACGTGATCAGTGTGTGATCAGCCACGTGATCAGTGCATGATCAGTCACGTGATCAGTGCATGATCAGTCACGTGATCAGTGCATGGTAGCTACGTGATCAGTGCATGATCAGCCACGTGATCAGTGCATGATAGCCACGTGATCAGTGCATGATCAGTCACGTGATCAGTGCATGATCATCCACGTGATCAGTGCATGATCAGTCACGTGATCAGTGCATGATCAGACGTGATCAGTGCATGATCAGTCACGTGATCAGTGCATGATCAGCCACGTGATCAGTGCATGATAGCCACGTAATCAGTGCATGATAGCCAGTGATCAGTGCATGATCAGTCACGTGATCAGTGTATGATCAGCCACGTGATCAGTGCATGATTGCCACGTGATCAGTGCATGATCAGCCACGTGATCAGTGCATGATCAGTCACGTGATCAGTGCATGATCAGCCACGTGATCAGTGCATGATAGCCACGTGATCAGTGCATGATCAGTTACGTGAGCAGTGTATGATCAGCCACGTGATCAGTGCATGGTCAGACACATGAACAGTGTATGATCAGCCACGTGATCAGTGCATGATATCCAAGTGATCAGTGCATGATCAATCACGTGATAAGTGTATGATCAGCCATGTGAACAGTGCATGCTCAGTCACGTGATCAGGGCCTGCTGAGCTGCGTGATTACTGTCTGCTCATCTGCTTGACAATTGCCAGCTGAGCTGCATGATTCCTGCCTGTCATCTGCTTGACAATTGCCAGCTGTGCTGGGTAATTCCTGCCTGCTCAGCTGCTTGATTATTGCCAGCTGAGCAGCATGATTCCTCACAGCTGAGTTCCATGATTATTGCCTGCTGACTGTTTGATTCGTGCCTACTCAGCTCTTTGTTTATTGCCTCCAGAGGCACATGATCAGTGTATGATAGCAAACATGATCAGCGCATGATCAGTCACATGATCAGCGCCATTAAGTCACGTGATCACTACATGATAGTCATGTGATCAGTCCATGCTCAGTCACGGTATCAGTGCATGATCAGCCACGTGATCAGTGCATGATCTGTCACATGATTAGTGTATGATCATCCACGTGATCAGTGCATGGGCAGTCATGTGATCAGTGCATGATTAGACGTGATCAGTGCATGTTCAGTCTCGTGATCAGTGCATGATAGCCACGTGATCAGTGCATGATCAGTCACCTGATGGGTGTATGATCATTCACGTGACCTGTACATGGTAGCTACATGATCAGTGCATGATCAGCCACGTGATCAGTGCATGATAGCCACGTGATCAGTGCATGATCAGTCACGTGATCAGTGCATGATCAGTCACGTGATCAGTGCATGATCAGCCACGTGATCAGTGCATGATCAGCCACGTGATCAGTGCATGATCAGTCACGTGACCAGTGCATGATAGCTGCGTGATCAGTGCATGATCAGCCACGTGATCAGTGCATGATAGCCACGTGATCAGTGCATGATCAGTCACGTGATCAGTGCATGATCAGTCACGTGATCAGTGCATGATCAGCCACGTGATCAGTGCATGATCAATCACGTGATCAGTGCATGATCAGTCACGTGACCAGTGCATGATAGCTGCGTGATCAGTGCATGATCAGCCACGTGATCAGTGCATGATAGCCACGTGATCAGTGCATGATCAGCCACGTGATCAGTGCATGATCAGTCACGTGATCAGTGCATGGTAGCTACGTGATCAGTGCATGATCAGCCACGTGATCAGTGCATGATAGCCACGTGATCAGTGCATGATCAGTCACGTGATCGTGTGTGATCAGCCACGTGATCAGTGCATGATATCCACGTGATCAGTGCATGATAGCCACGTGATCAGTGCATGATCAGTCACGTGATCAGTGCATGATCAGTCACGTGATCATGTGTGATCAGCCACGTGATCAGTGGATGATGAGCCACGTGATCAGTGCATGATCAATTACGTGATCAGTGCATGATCAGTCACGTGACCAGTACATGGTTGCTACGTGATCGTTGCATGATCAGCCACGTGAGCAGTGCATGATAGCCACGTGATCAGTGCATGATCAGTCACGTGATCAGTGCATGATCAGTCACGTGAACAGTGCATGATCATTTACGTGATCAGTGCATGATCAGTCACGTGACCAGTATATGGTAGCTACGTGATCATTGCATGACAGCCACGTGAGCAGTGCATGATAGCCACGTGATGTGTGCATGATCAGTTACGTGATCAGAGTATGATCAGCCACGTGATCAGTGCATGAGTGCCACGTGATCAGTGCATGATAGTCACGTGACAGTGTGTGATCAGCCACGTGAACAGTGCATGATCAGCCACGTGATCAGTGCATGATAGCCACGTGATCAGTGCATGATCAGTTACGTGATCAGTGTATGATCATTCACGTGATCAGTGCATGGTAGCTACGTGATCAGTGCATGATCAGCCACGTGATCAGTGCATGATAGCCACGTGATCAGTGCATGATCAGCCACGTGATCAGTGCATGATCAGCCACGTGATCAGTGCATGATCAGCCACGTGATCAGTGCATGATCAGTCACGTTTTAGGTGTGTGATCATCCACGTGAACAGTGCATGCTCACTCACGTGATCAGGGCCTGCTGAGCTGCGTGATTACTGTCTGCTCATCTGCTTGACAATTGCCAGCTGAGCTGCATGATTCCTGCCTGTCATCTGCTTGACAATTGCCAGCTGTGCTGTGTAATTCCTCCCTGCTCAGCTGCTTGATTATTGCCAGCTGAGCAGCATGATTCCTCACACCTGAGTTCCATGATTATTGCCTGCTGACTGTTTGATTCGTGCCTACTCAGCTCTTTGTTTATTGCCTCCAGAGGCACATGATCAGTATATGATAGCAAACATGATCAGCGCATGATCACAGTCACACGTGATCACTACATGATAGTCATGTGATCAGTCCATGCTCAGTCACGGTATCAGTGCATGATCAGCCACGTGATCAGTGCATGATAGCCACGTGATCAGTGCATGATCAGCCACGTGATCAGTGCATGATCAGCCACGTGATCAGTGCATGATTTCACGTGATCAGTGCATGATCAGTCACGTGATCAGTGCATGATCAGGCACGTGATCAGTGCATGATCAGCCACGTGATCAGTGCATGATAGCCACGTGATCAGTGCATGATCAGTCACCTGATCAGTGTATGATCAGTCACGTGACCAGTACATGGTAGCTACATGATCATTGCATGATCAGCCACGTGAGTAGTGCATGATAGCCACGTGATCAGTGCATGATCAGTGTATGATCATTCACGTGATCAGTGCATGATCAGGCACGTGATCAGTGCATGATCAGCCACGTGATCAGTGCATGATAGCCACGTGATCAGTGCATGATCAGTCACGTGATCAGTGCATGATCAGTCACGTGATCAGTGCATGATCAGCCACGTGATCAGTGCATGATCAATTACGTGATCAGTGCATGATCAGTCACGTGACCAGTGCATGATAGCTGCGTGATCAGTGCATGATCAGCCACGTGATCAGTGCATGATAGCCACGTGATCAGTGCATGATCAGTCACGTGATCAGTGCATGATCAGTCACGTGATCAGTGCATGATCAGCCACGTGATCAGTGCATGATCAGTCACGTGACCAGTGCATGATAGCTGCGTGATCAGTGCATGATCAGCCACGTGATCAGTGCATGGTAGCCACGTGATCAGTGCATGATCAGCCACGTGATCAGTGCATGATCAGTCACGTGATCAGTGCATGATCAGTCACGTGATCAGTACATGGTAGCCACGTGATCAGTGCATGATCAGCCACGTGATCAGTGCATGATAGCCACGTGATCAGTGCATGATCAGTCACGTGATACAGTGTGATCAGCCACGTGATCAGTGCATGATGAGCCACGTGATCAGTGCATGATCAATTACGTGATCAGTGCATGATCAGTCACGTGACCAGTACATGGTTGCTACGTGATCATTGCATGATCAGCCACGTGAGCAGTGCATGATAGCCACGTGATCAGTGCATGATCAGTCACGTGATCAGTGCATGATCAGTCACGTGATCAGTGCATGATCATTTACGTGATCAGTGCATGATCAGTCACGTGACCAGTATATGGTAGCTACGTGATCATTGCATGATCAGCCAGGTCAGCAGTGCATGATAGCCACGTGATCAGTGCATGATCAGTTACGTGATCAGTGTATGATCAGCCACGTGATCAGTGCATGAGTGCCACGTGATCAGTGCATGATCAGTTACGTGATCAGTGCATGATCAGCCACGTGATCAGTGCATGATCAGCCACGTGATCAGTGCATGATCAGCCACGTGATCAGTGCATGATAGCCACGTGATCAGTGCATGATCAGTCACGTGATCAGTGCATGATCAGTCACGTGATCAGTGCATGATCAGCCACGTGATCAGTGCATGATAGCCACGTGATCAGTGCATGATCAGTCACGTGATCAGTGCATGATCAGTCACGTGATCAGTGCATGATCAGCCACGTGATCAGTGCATGATCAATTACGTGATCAGTGCATGATCAGTCACGTGATCAGTACATGGTAGCTACGTGATCAGTGCATGATCAGCCACGTGATCAGTGCATGATAGCCACGTGATCAGTGCATGATCAGTCACGTGATCAGTGCATGATCAGTCACGTGATCAGTGCATGATCAATTACGTGATCAGTGCATGATCAGTCACGTGATCAGTGCATGTCAGCTACGTGATCAGTGCATGATCAGCCACGTGATCAGTGCATGATAGCCACGTGATCAGTGCATGATCAGCCACGTGATCAGTGCATGATCAGCCACGTGATCAGTGCATGATCAGCCACGTGATCAGTGCATGATCAGCCACGTGATCAGTGCATGATCAGTCACGTGATCAGTGCATGATCAGCCACGTGATCAGTGCATGATAGCCACGTGATCAGTGCATGATCAGTCACGTGATCAGTGCATGATCAGTCACGTGATCAGTGCATGATCAGCACGTGATCAGTGCATGATCAGTCATGTAGTCAATGCATGATAGCCCGTGATCAGTGCATGATCAGTCCGTGATCAGTGCATGATCAGCCACGTGATCAGTGCATGATAGCTACGTGATCAGTGCATGATCAGTCACGTGATCAGTGCATGATCAGCCACGTGATCAGTGCATGATAGCCACGTGATCAGTGCATGATCAGTCACGTGATGGGTGCATGATCAGTCACGTGACAGTACATGGTAGCTACGTGATCATTGCATGATCAGCCACGTGATCAGTGCATGATAGCCACGTGATCAGTGCATGATCAGTCACGTGATCAGTGCATGATCAGTCATGTGATCAGTGCATGATCAGGCACGTGATCAGTGCATGATCAGCCACGTGATCAGTGCATGATCAGGCACGTGATCAGTGCATGTCCAGCCACGTGATCAGTGCATGATCAGCCACGTGATCAGTGCATGATCAGTCACGTGATCAGTGCATGATCAGTCACGTGATCAGTGCATGATCAGCCACGTGATCAGTGCATGATAGCCACGTGATCAGTGCATGATCAGTCACGTGATCAGTGCATGATCAGCCACGTGATCAGTGCATGATCAGTCACGTGATCAGTGCATGATAGCCCGTGATCAGTGCATGATCAGTCCCGTGATCAGTGCATGATCAGCCACGTGATCAGTGCATGATAGCTACGTGATCAGTGCATGATCAGTCACGTGATCAGTGCATGATCAGCCACGTGATCAGTGCATGATAGCCACGTGATCAGTGCATGACATACGTGATCAGTGCATGATCAGTCACGTGATCAGTGCATGATAGCCACGTGATCAGTGCATGATCAGTCACGTGATCAGTGTGTGATCAGCCACGTGAACAGTGCATGCTCAGTCACGTGATCAGGGCCTGCTGAGCTGCGTGATTACTGTCTGCTCATCTGCTTGACAATTGCCAGCTGAGCTGCACGATTCCTGCCTGTCATCTGCTTGACAATTGCCACCTGTGCTGCGTAATTCCTGCCTGCTCATCTGCTTGATTATTGCCAGCTGAGCAGCATGATTTCTCAGAGCTGAGTTCCATGATTATTGCCTGCTGACTGATTCCTGCCTACTCAGCTCTTTGTTCATTGCCTCCAGAGGCACATGATCAGTGTGTGACACCAAACATGATCAGCACATGATCAGTGCATGATAAGCCACGTGATCAGTGCATGATCAATGTGATCAGTGCATGATCAGTCATGTGATCAGTACATGGTAGCTGTGTGATCAGTGCATGATCAGCCACGTGATCAGTGCATGATCAGTCACGTGATCAGTGCATGATCAGTCACGTGATCAGTGTGTGATCAGCCACGTGATCAGTGCATGATAGCCACGTGATCAGTGCATGATCACCACGTGATCAGTGCATGATCATTCACGTGATCAGTGCATGATCAGTCACGTGATAGTGTGATCAGCCACGTGATCAGTGCATGATCAGCCACGTGATCAGTGCATGATCAGTTACGTGATCAGTGCATGATCAGTCACGTGATCAGTGCATGGTAGCTACGTGATCAGTGCATGATCAGCCACGTGATCAGTGCATGATAGCCACGTGATCAGTGCATGATAGCCACGTGATCAGTGCATGATCAGTCACGTGATCGTGTGTGATCAGCCACGTGATCAGTGCATGATAGCCACGTGATCAGTGCATGATCAGCCACGTGATCAGTGCATGAGCCACGTGATCAGTGCATGATCAGCCACGTGATCAGTGCATGATAGCCACGTGATCAGTGCATGATCAGTCACGTGATCAGTACATGATCAGTCACGTGAACAGTGCATGATCATTTACGTGATCAGTGCATGATCAGTCACGTGACCAGTATATGGTAGCTATGTGATCATTCCATGAAGAGCCACGTGAGCAGTGCATGATAGCCACGTGATGTGTGCATGATGAGTTACCTGAGCAGAGTATGATCAGCCACGTGATCAGTGCATGAGTGCCACGTTATCAGTGCATGATATGTCACGTGACAGGTGTGTGATCAGCCACGTGACAGTGCATGTTCAGCCACGTGATCAGTCCATGATAGCCACGTGATCAGTGCATGATCAGTTACCTGAGCAGTGTATGATCAGCCACGTGATCAGTGCATGGTCTGACACGTGAACAGTGTATGATCAGCCATGTGATCAGTGCATGATATCCAAGTGATCAGTGCATGATCATCACGTGATCAGTGTATGATCAGCCACGTGTACAGTGCATGCTCAGTCACGTGATCAGGGCCTGCTGAGCTGCGTGATTACTGTCTTCTCATCTGCTTGACAATTGCCAGCTGAGCTGCATGATTCCTGCCTGTCATCTGCTTGACAATTGCCAGCTGTGCTGCGTAATTCCTGCCTGCTCAGCTGCTTGATTATTGCAAGCTGAGCAGCATGATTCCTCACAGCTGAGTTCCATGATTATTGCCTGCTGACTGTTTGATTCGTGCCTACTCAGCTCTTTGTTTATTGCCTCCAGAGGCACATGATCAGTGTATGAAAGCAAACATGATCAGCGCATGATCAGTCACATGATCAGCGCCATTAAGTCACGTGATCACTACATGAAAGTCATGTGATCAGTCCATGCTCAGTCACGGTATCAGTGCATGATCAGCCACGTGATCAGTGCATGATCAGTCACGTGATCAGTGCATGATCATCCACGTGATCAGTGCATGTGGAGTCATGTAGTCAATGCATGATAGCGCCGTGATCAGTGCATGATCAGTCCCGTGATGAGTGCATGATCAGCCAAGTGATCAGTGCAAGATAGCTACGTGATCAGTGCATGATCAGTCACATGATCAGTGCATGATCAGTCACGTGATCAGTGTGTGATCAGCCACGTGAACAGTGCATGCTCAGTCACGTGATCAGGGCCTGCTGAGCTGCGTGATTACTGCCTGCTCATCTGCTTGACAATTTCAGCTGAGCTGCACGATTCCTGCCTGTCATCTCCTTGACAATTGCCACCTGTGCTGCATAATTCCTGCCTGCTCATCTACTTGATTATTGCCAGCTGAGCAGCATGATTTCTCAGAGGTGAGTTCCATGATTATAGCCTGCTGACTGATTCCTGCCTACTCAGCTCTATGTTCATTGCCTCCAGAGGCACATGATCAGTGTGTGACACCAAACATGATCAGTGCATGATCAGTCACATGATCAGTGCATGATAAGCCACGTGATCAGTGCATGATCAGTTATGTGATCAGTGCATGATCAGTCACGTGACCAGTGCATGATAGCTGCGTGATCAGTGCATGATCAGCCACGTGATCAGTGCATGATAGCCACGTGATCAGTGCATGATCAGCCACGTGATCAGTGCATGATCAGTCACGTGATCAGTGCATGATCAGTCACGTGATCAGTGCATGATAGCCACGTGATCAGTGCATGATCAGTCACGTGATACGTGTGTGATCAGCCACGTGATCAGTGCATGATATCCACGTGATCAGTGCATGATAGCCACGTGATCAGTGCATGATTAGTCACGTGATCAGTGCATGATCAGTCACGTGATCAGTGTGATCAGCCACGTGATCAGTGCATGATGAGCCACGTGATCAGTGCATGATCAATTACGTGATCAGTGCATGATCAGTCACGTGACCAGTACATGGTTGCTACGTGATCGTGCATGATCAGCCACGTGATCAGTGCATGATAGCCACGTGATCAGTGCATGATCAGTCACGTGATCAGTGCATGATCAGTCACGTGAACAGTGCATGATCATTTACGTGATCAGTGCATGATCAGTCACGTGACCAGTATATGGTAGCTCCGTGATCATTCCATGACAACCACGTGAGCAGTGCATGATAGCCACGTGATGTGTGCATGATGACTTACGTGAGCAGAGTATGATCAGCCACGTGATCAGTGCATGAGTGCCACGTGATCAGTGCATGATATGTCACGTGACAGTGTGTGATCAGCCACGTGATCAGTGCATGATCAGCCACGTGATCAGTGCATGATAGCCACGTGATCAGTGCATGATCAGTTACGTGATCAGTGTATGATCAGCCACGTGATCAGTGCATGACAGCCACGTGATCAGTGCATGATCAGTTACGTGATCAGTGCATGATCAGTCACGTGATCAGTGCATGATCAGTCACGTGATCAGTGCATGATCAGCCACGTGATCAGTGCATGATATCACGTGATCAGTGCATGATAGCCACGTGATCATTGTCTACAATTTCGTGAACACTGCATGTGCAGTCCCGTGATCAGTGCATGATAGCCACGTGATCAGTGCATGATCAGTCACGTGATCAGTGCATGATCAATAACGTCATCAGTGCATGATCAGCCACGTGATCAGTGCATGATCAGTCACGTGATCAGTGCATGATAGCCACGTGATCAGTGCATGATCAGTCACGTGATCAGTGCATTCAGTCACGTGATCAGTGCATGATCAGTCACGTGATCAGTGCATGATCAGCCACGTGATCAGTGCATGATCAGCCACGTGATCAGTGCATGATCATCCACGTGATCAGTGCATGACAATCACGTGATCAGTGCATGATAGTCACGTGATCAGTGCATGATCAGTCACGTGATCAGTGCATGATCAGCCACGTGATCAGTGCATGATAGCCACGTGACCAGCACATGATTAATCAGTGCATGATCAGTCACGTGATCAGTGCATGATCAGTCACGTGATCAGTGCATGATCAGCCACGTGATCAGTGCATGATCAGTCACGTGATCAGTATGATCAGCCACGTGATCAGTGCATGATCAGTCACGTGATCAGTGCATGCAGTCACGTGATCAGTGCATGATCAGCTTCGTGATCAGTGCATGATCAGCCACGTGATCAGTGCATGATCAGCCACGTGATCAGTGCATGATCAGCCACGTGATCAGTGCATGATCAGCCACGTGATCAGTGCATGATCAGTCCGTGATCAGTGCATGATCAGCCACGTGATCAGTGCATGATCAGCCACGTGATCAGTGCATGATCAGCCACGTGATCAGTGCATGATCAGCCACGTGATCAGTGCATGATCAGTCCGTGATCAGTGCATGATCAGCCACGTGATCAGTGCATGATCAGCCACGTGATCAGTGCATGATCAGCCACGTGATCAGTGCATGACATTCACGTGATCAGTGCATGATCACACGTGATCAGTGCATGATCAGTCACGTGATCAGTGCATGATCAGCCACGTGATCAGTGCAAGAACAGCCACGTGATCAGTGCATGATCACAATGTGATCAGTGCATGATCAGTCACGTGATCAGTGCATGATCAGCCACGTGATCAGTGCATGATCACACGTGATCAGTGCATGATCAGCCACGTGATCAGTGCATGATCAGTCACGTGATCAGTGTATGATCAGCACGTGATCAGTGCATGATCAGGCACGTGATCAGTGCATGATCAGCACGTGATCAGTGCATGATCAGCCACGTGATCAGTGCATGATCAGTCACGTGATCAGTGCATGATCAGCCACGTGATCAGTGCATGACAGTCACGTGATCAGTGTATGACAGCCATGTGATCAGTGCATGATCAGCCACGTGATCAGTGCATGATAGCCACGTGATCAGTGCATGATCAGCACGTGATCAGTGCATGATCAGCCACGTGATCAGTGCATGATCAGCACGTGATCAGTGCATGATCAGTCACGTGATCAGTGCATGATAGCCACGTGATCAGTGCATGATCAGCCACGTGATCAGTGCATGATCAGCCACGTGATCAGTGCATGACAGTCACGTGATCAGTGTATGATCAGCCACGTGATCAGTGCATGATCAGCCACGTGATCAGTGCATGATCAGCCCGTGATCAGTGCATGATCAGTCACGTGATCAGTGCATGATCAGTCACGTGATCAGTGCATGATAGCCACGTGATCAGTGCATGATCAGCCACGTGATCAGTGCATGATAGCCACGTGATCAGTGCATGATCAGTCACGTGATCAGTGCATGATCAGCCACGTGATCAGTGCATGATAGCAACGTGATCAGAGCATGATAGCCATGTGATCAGTGCATGATCAGCCACGTGATCAGTGCATGATCATACACGTGATCAGTGCATGATCAGCCACGTGATCAGTGCATGATCAGCCACGTGATCAGTGCATGATAGCAACGTGATCAGTGCATGATCAGCCACGTGATCAGTGCATGATCAGCCACGTGATCAGTGCATGATCAGCCACGTGATCAGTGCATGATCAGTCACGTGATCAGTGCATGATCAGCCACGTGATCAGTGCATGATCAGCCACGTGATCAGTGCATGATCAGCCACGTGATCAGTGCATGACAGTCATGTGATCAGTGCATGATCAGCAACGTGATCAGTGCATGATCAGTCACGTGATCAGTGCATGATCAGCCACGTGATCAGTGCATGATCAGCCACGTGATCAGTGCATGATCAGCCACGTGATCAGTGCATGATCACACGTGATCAGTGCATGATCAGTCACGTGATCAGTGCATGATCAGCCACGTGATCAGTGCATGATCAGCCACGTGATCAGTGCATGATCAGCCACGTGATCAGTGCATGATCAAAACGTGATCAGTGCATGATCAGCCACGTGATCAGTGCATGATCAGCCACGTGATCAGTGCATGATCAGCCACGTGATCAGTGCATGACAGTCACGTGATCAGTGTATGATCAGCCACGTGATCAGTGCATGATCAGCCACGTGATCAGTGCATGATCAGTCACGTGATCAGTGCATGATCAGTCACGTGATCAGTGCATGATCATCCACGTGATCAGTGCATGACAGTCACGTGATCAGTGCATGACAGCCACGTGATCAGTGCATGATCAGTCACGTGATCAGCACAATCAGTCACGTGATCAGTGCATGATCATTTACGTGATCAGTGCATGATCAGCCACGTGATCAGTGCATGATCAGTCACGTGATCAGTGCATGATCACACGTGATCAGTGCATGATCAGTCACGTGATCAGTGCATGATCAGCCACGTGATCAGTGCATGATCAGCCACGTGATCAGTGCATGATCAGCCACGTGATCAGTGCATGATCACACGTGATCAGTGCATGATCAGCCACGTGATCAGTGCATGATCAGCCACGTGATCAGTGCATGATCAGCCACGTGATCAGTGCATGATAGCCACGTGATCAGTACATGATTAATCAGTGCATGATCAGTCACGTGATCAGTGCATGATCAGTCACGTGATCAGTGCATGATCAGCCACGTGATCAGTGCATGATCAGTCACGTGATCAGTGCATGATCAGCCACGTGATCAGTGCATGATCAGTCACGTGATCAGTGCATGCAGTCACGTGATCAGTGCATGATCAGCCACGTGATCAGTGCATGACAGTCACGTGATCAGTGTATGATCAGCCACGTGATCAGTGCATGATCAGCCACGTGATCAGTGCATGATAGCCACGTGATCAGTGCATGATCAGCACGTGATCAGTGCATGATCAGCCACGTGATCAGTGCATGATCAGCACGTGATCAGTGCATGATCAGTCACGTGATCAGTGCATGATAGCCACGTGATCAGTGCATGATCAGCCACGTGATCAGTGCATGATCAGCCACGTGATCAGTGCATGACAGTCACGTGATCAGTGTATGATCAGCCACGTGATCAGTGCATGATCAGCCACGTGATCAGTGCATGATCAGCCCGTGATCAGTGCATGATCAGGCACGTGATCAGTGCATGATCAGCCACGTGATCAGTGCATGATCAGTCACGTGATCAGTGCATGATCAGCCACGTGATCAGTGCATGATCAGTCACGTGATCAGTGCATGATCAGCCACGTGATCAGTGCATGATCAGCCACGTGATCAGTGCATGATCAGGCACGTGATCAGTGCATGATCAGTCACGTGATCAGTGCATGATAGCCACGTGATCAGTGCATGATCAGCCACGTGATCAGTGCATGATAGCCACGTGATCAGTGCATGATCAGTCACGTGATCAGTGCATGATCAGCCACGTGATCAGTGCATGATAGCACGTGATCAGTGCATGATATGCAATGTGATTAGTGCATGATCAGCCACGTGATCAGTGTGCGATCATACATGTGCTCAGTGCATGATCAGCCACGTGATCAGTGCATGATCAGCCACGTGATCAGTGCATGATCAGCACGTGATCAGTGCATGATCAGCCACGTGATCAGTGCATGATCAGCCACGTGATCAGTGCATGATCAGCCACGTGATCAGTGCATGACAGTCACGTGATCAGTGCATGATCAGCACGTGATCAGTGCATGATCAGCCACGTGATCAGTGCATGATCAGCCACGTGATCAGTGCATGATCAGTCACGTGATCAGTGCATGATCAGCCACGTGATCAGTGCATGATCACACGTGATCAGTGCATGATCAGCCACGTGATCAGTGCATGATCAGCCACGTGATCAGTGCATGATCAGCCACGTGATCAGTGCATGATCACACGTGATCAGTGCATGATCAGCACGTGATCAGTGCATGATCATACATGTGATCAGTGCATGATCAGTCACGTGATCAGTGCATGATAGCCACGTGATCAGTGCATGATCAGCCACGTGATCAGTGCATGATCAGCCACGTGATCAGTGCATGACAGTCACGTGATCAGTGTATGATCAGCCACGTGATCAGTGCATGATCAGCCACGTGATCAGTGCATGATCAGCCCGTGATCAGTGCATGATCAGTCACGTGATCAGTGCATGATCAGTCACGTGATCAGTGCATGATCAGCCACGTGATCAGTGCATGATCAGGCACATGATCAGTGCATGATCAGTCACGTGATCAGTGCATGATCAGCCACGTGATCAGTGCATGATCAGCCACGTGATCAGTGCATGATCAGGCACGTGATCAGTGCATGATCAGCCACGTGATCAGTGCATGATCAGCACATGATCAGTGCATGATCAGTCACGTGATCAGTGCATGATAGCCACGTGATCAGTGCATGATCAGCCACGTGATCAGTGCATGATAGCCACGTGATCAGTGCATGATCAGTCACGTGATCAGTGTATGATCAGCCACGTGATCAGTGCATGATAGCCAGGTGACCAGCACGTGATTAATCAGTACATGATCAGTCACGTGATCAGTGCATGATCAGTCACGTGATCAGTGCATGATCAGCCACGTGATCAGTGCATGATCAGTCACGTGATCAGTGCATGATCAGCCACGTGATCAGTGCATGATCAGTCCCGTGATCAGTGCATGATAGCCACGTGATCAGTGCATGATCAGTCACGTGATCAGTGCATGATCAGTCACGTGATCAGTGCATGATCATCCACGTGATCAGTGCATGATCAGTCACGTGATCAGTGCATGATAGCCACGTGATCAGTGCATGATCAGTCACGTGATCAGCATGATCAGACACGTGATCAGTGCATGATCAGTCACGTGATCAGTGCATGATCCTCCACGTGATCAGTGCATGATCAGCCACGTGATCAGTGCATGATCAGCCACGTGATCAGTGCATGACAATCACGTGATCAGTGCATGATAGTCACGTGATCAGTGCATGATCAGTCACGTGATCAGTGCATGATCAGCCACGTGATCAGTGCATGATAGCCACGTGACCAGCACATGATTAATCAGTGCATGATCAGTCACGTGATCAGTGCATGATCAGCCACGTGATCAGTGCATGACATTCACGTGATCAGTGCATGATCACACGTGATCAGTGCATGATCAGTCACGTGATCAGTGCATGATCAGCCACGTGATCAGTGCAAGAACAGCCACGTGATCAGTGCATGATCACACGTGATCAGTGCATGATCAGTCACGTGATCAGTGCATGATCAGCCACGTGATCAGTGCATGATCAGCCACGTGATCAGTGCATGACAGTCACGTGATCAGTGCATGATCAGCCACGTGATCAGTGCATGATCAGGCACGTGATCAGTGCATGATCAGTCACGTGATCAGTGCATGATCAGCCACGTGATCAGTGCATGATCAGCCACGTGATCAGTGCATGACAGTCATGTGATCAGTGCATGATCACACGTGATCAGTGCATGATCAGTCACGTGATCAGTGCATGATCAGCCACGTGATCAGTGCAAGAACAGCCACGTGATCAGTGCATGATCACACGTGATCAGTGCATGATCAGTCACGTGATCAGTGCATGATCAGCCACGTGATCAGTGCATGATCACACGTGATCAGTGCATGATCAGCCACGTGATCAGTGCATGACAGTCACGTGATCAGTGCATGATCAGCCGTGATCAGTGCATGATCAGGCACGTGATCAGTGCATGATCAGTCACGTGATCAGTGCATGATCAGCCACGTGATCAGTGCATGATAGCCACGTGATCAGTGCATGATCAGTCCCGTGATCAGTGCATGATAGCCACGTGATCAGTGCATGATCAGTCACGTGATCAGTGCATGATTTGTCACGTGATCAGTGCATGATATCCACGTGATCATTCATGCGCAGTCATGTATCAGTGCATGATAGCAACGTGATCAGTGCATGATCAGTCACGTGATCAGTGCATGATCAGCCACGTGATCAGTGCATGATAGCCACGTGATCAGTGCATGATCAGTTACGTGATCAGTGCATGATCAGTCACGTGATCAGTGCATGATAGCCACGTGATCAGTGCATGATAGCCACGTGATCAGTGCATGATCAGTCACGTGATCAGTGCATGATCAGCCACGTGATCAGTGCATGATCACAACGTGATCAGTGCATGATCAGCCACGTGATCAGTGCATGATCAGCCACGTGATCAGTGCATGATCAGCCACGTGATCAGTGCATGATCAGCCACGTGATCAGTGCATGATCACACGTGATCAGTGCATGATCAGTCACGTGATCAGTGCATGATCAGCCACGTGATCAGTGCATGATCACACGTGATCAGTGCATGATCAGCCACGTGATCAGTGCATGATCAGCCACGTGATCAGTGCATGATCAGCCACGTGATCAGTGCATGATCAGCCACGTGATCAGTGCATGATCAGCCACGTGATCAGTGCATGATCAGTCACGTGATCAGTGCATGATCAGCCGTGATCAGTGCATGATCAGCCACGTGATCAGTGCATGATTGCCACGTGATCAGTGCATGATAGCCACGTGATCAGTGCATGATCAGCCACGTGATCAGTGCATGATCAGCCACGTGATCAGTGCATGACAGTCACGTGATCAGTGTATGATCAGCCACGTGATCAGTGCATGATCAGCCACGTGATCAGTGCATGATCAGTCACGTGATCAGTGCATGATCAGCCACGTGATCAGTGCATGATCAGCCACGTGATCAGTGCATGATCAGTCACGTGATCAGTGCATGATCAGCCACGTGATCAGTGCATGATCAGCCACGCGATCAGTGCATGATCAGTCGCGTGATCAGTGCATGATCAGCCACGTGATCAGTGCATGATAGCCACGTGATCAGTGCATGATCAGTACGTGATCAGTGCATGATCAGTCACGTGATCAGTGCATGATAGCCACGTGATCAGTGCATGATAGCCACGTGATCAGTGCATGCAGTCACGTGATCAGTGCATGATCAGCACGTGATCAGTGCATGATCAGCCACGTGATCAGTGCATGATCAGCCACGTGATCAGTGCATGATCACACGTGATCAGTGCATGATCAGTCACGTGATCAGTGCATGATCAGCCACGTGATCAGTGCATGATCAGCCACGTGATCAGTGCATGATCAGCCACGTGATCAGTGCATGATCACACGTGATCAGTGCATGATCAGCCACGTGATCAGTGCATGATCAGCCACGTGATCAGTGCATGATCAGCCACGTGATCAGTGCATGATCAGCCACGTGATCAGTGCATGATCAGCCACGTGATCAGTGCATGACAGTCACGTGATCAGTGCATGATCAGCCACGTGATCAGTGCATGATCAGCCACGTGATCAGTGCATGATCAGTCACGTGATCAGTGCATGATCAGCCACGTGATCAGTGCATGATCAGCCACGTGATCAGTGCATGACAGTCATGTGATCAGTGCATGATCACACGTGATCAGTGCATGATCAGTCACGTGATCAGTGCATGATCAGCCACGTGATCAGTGCATGATCAGCCACGTGATCAGTGCATGATCAGCCACGTGATCAGTGCATGATCACACGTGATCAGTGCATGATCAGTCACGTGATCAGTGCATGATCAGCCACGTGATCAGTGCATGATCAGCCACGTGATCAGTGCATGATCAGCCACGTGATCAGTGCATGATCACACGTGATCAGTGCATGATCAGCCACGTGATCAGTGCATGATCAGCCACGTGATCAGTGCATGATCAGCCACGTGATCAGTGCATGACAGTCACGTGATCAGTGCATGATCAGCACGTGATCAGTGCATGATCAGCCACGTGATCAGTGCATGATCAGTCACGTGATCAGTGCATGATCAGTCACGTGATCAGTGCATGATCATCCACGTTATCAGTGCATGACAGTCACGTGATCAGTGCATTACAGCCACGTGATCAGTGCATGATCAGTCACGTGATCAGTGCAATCAGACACGAGATCAGTGCATGATCATTTACGTGATCAGTGCATGATCAGCCACGTGATCAGTGCATGATCAGTCACGTGATCAGTGCATGATCACACGTGATCAGTGCATGATCAGTCACGTGATCAGTGCATGATCAGCCACGTGATCAGTGCATGATCAGCCACGTGATCAGTGCATGATCAGCCACGTGATCAGTGCATGATCACACGTGATCAGTGCATGATCAGCCACGTGATCAGTGCATGATCAGCCACGTGATCAGTGCATGATCAGCCACGTGATCAGTGCATGATCAGCCACGTGATCAGTGCATGACTCACGTGATCAGTGCATGATCAGCACGTGATCAGTGCATGATCAGCCACGTGATCAGTGCATGATCAGTCACGTGATCAGTGCATGATCAGTCACGTGATCAGTGCATGATCATCCACGTGATCAGTGCATGATCAGTCACGTGATCAGTGCATGATAGCCACGTGATCAGTGCATGATCAGTCATGATCAGCACAATCAGCCGTGATCAGTGCATGATAAGTCACGTGATCAGTGCATGATCAGGCACGTGATCAGTGCATGATCAGCCACGTGATCAGTGCATGATCACAATGTGATCAGTGCATGATCAGTCACGTGATCAGTGCATGATCAGCCACGTGATCAGTGCATGATCAGCACGTGATCAGTGCATGATCAGCCACGTGATCAGTGCATGATCAGTCACGTGATCAGTGCATGATCAGCCACGTGATCAGTGCATGACAGTCACGTGATCAGTGCATGCAGCCACGTGATCAGTGCATGATCAGCCACGTGATCAGTGCATGATAGCCACGTGATCAGTGCATGATCAGCACGTGATCAGTGCATGATCAGCCACGTGATCAGTGCATGATCAGTCACGTGATCAGTGCATGATAGCCACGTGATCAGTGCATGATCAGCCACGTGATCAGTGCATGATCAGTCACGTGATCAGTGCATGATCAGCCACGTGATCAGTGCATGATCAGCCACGTGATCAGTGCATGATCAGCCCGTGATCAGTGCATGATCAGGCACGTGATCAGTGCATGATCAGTCACGTGATCAGTGCATGATCAGTCACGTGATCAGTGCATGATCAGCCACGTGATCAGTGCATGATCAGTCACGTGATCAGTGCATGATCAGCCACGTGATCAGTGCATGATAGCCACGTGATCAGTGCATGATCAGTCACGTGATCAGTGCATGATCAGTCACGTGATCAGTGCATGATAGTCACGTGATCAGTGCATGACAGTCATGTGATCAGTGCATGATAGCACGTGATCAGTGCATGATCAGTCACGTGATCAGTGCATGATCAGCCACGTGATCAGTGCATGATAGCCACGTGATCAGTGCATGAACAGGTATGTGATCAGTTCATGTGCAGTCACGTGATCAGTGCATGATAGCCACGTGATCAGTGCATGATAGCCACGTGATCAGTGCATGCAGTCACGTGATCAGTGCATGATCAGCTCATGATCAGTGCATGATCAGCCACGTGATCAGTGCATGATCAGCCACGTGATCAGTGCATGATCAGCCACGTGATCAGTGCATGATCAGCCACGTGATCAGTGCATGATAGCCACGTGATCAGTGCATGATCAGTCACGTGATCAGTGCATGATCACAACGTGATCAGTGCATGATCAGTCACGTGATCAGTGCATGATCAGCCACGTGATCAGTGCATGATCAGCACGTGATCAGTGCATGATCAGCCACGTGATCAGTGCATGATCAGTCACGTGATCAGTGCATGATCAGCCACGTGATCAGTGCATGACAGTCATGTGATCAGTGCATGCAGCCACGTGATCAGTGCATGATCAGCCACGTGATCAGTGCATGATAGCCACGTGATCAGTGCATGATCAGCACGTGATCAGTGCATGATCAGCCACGTGATCAGTGCATGATCAGTCACGTGATCAGTGCATGATAGCCACGTGATCAGTGCATGATCAGCCACGTGATCAGTGCATGATCAGCCACGTGATCAGTGCATGACAGTCACGTGATCAGTGTATGATCAGCCACGTGATCAGTGCATGATCAGCCACGTGATCAGTGCATGATCAGCCCGTGATCAGTGCATGATCAGGCACGTGATCAGTGCATGATCAGTCACGTGATCAGTGCATGATCAGTCACGTGATCAGTGCATGATCAGCCACGTGATCAGTGCATGATCAGTCACGTGATCAGTGCATGATCAGCCACGTGATCAGTGCATGATAGCCACGTGATCAGTGCATGATCAGTCACGTGATCAGTGCATGATCAGTCACGTGATCAGTGCATGATAGTCACGTGATCAGTGCATGATCAGTCACGTGATCAGTGCATGATCCACGTGATCAGTGCATGATCAGTCACGTGATCAGTGCATGATCAGCCACGTGATCAGTGCATGATAGCCACGTGATCAGTGCATGATCAGGTACGTGATCAGTGCATGTCAGTCACGTGATCAGTGCATGATCAGCACGTGATCAGTGCATGATCAGCCACGTGATCAGTGCATGCAGTCACGTGATCAGTGCATGATCAGCTCATGATCAGTGCATGATCAGCCACGTGATCAGTGCATGATCAGCCACGTGATCAGTGCATGATCAGCCACGTGATCAGTGCATGATCAGCCACGTGATCAGTGCATGACAGTTACGTGATCAGTGCATGATCAGCCACGTGATCAGTGCATGATCAGCCACGTGATCAGTGCATGATCAGCCACGTGATCAGTGCATGATCAGTCACGTGATCAGTGCATGATCAGCCACGTGATCAGTGCATGATCAGCCACGTGATCAGTGCATGACAGTCATGTGATCAGTGCATGATCACACGTGATCAGTGCATGATCAGTCACGTGATCAGTGCATGATCAGCCACGTGATCAGTGCAAGAACAGCCACGTGATCAGTGCATGATCAGCCACGTGATCAGTGCATGATCAGTCACGTGATCAGTGCATGATCAGCCACGTGATCAGTGCATGATCACACGTGATCAGTGCATGATCAGCCACGTGATCAGTGCATGACAGTCACGTGATCAGTGCATGATCAGCCACGTGATCAGTGCATGATCAGCCACGTGATCAGTGCATGATCAGTCACGTGATCAGTGCATGATCAGCCACGTGATCAGTGCATGATAGCCACGTGATCAGTGCATGATCAGTCACGTGATCAGTGCATGATAGCCACGTGATCAGTGCATGATCAGTCACGTGATCAGTGCATGATTTGTCACGTGATCAGTGCATGATATCCACGTGATCAGTGCATGACAGTCATGTGATCAGTGCATGATAGCCACGTGATCAGTGCATGATCAGTCACGTGATCAGTGCATGATCAGCCACGTGATCAGTGCATGATAGCCACGTGATCAGTGCATGATCAGTGTGTGATCAGTGCATGATCAGTCACGTGATCAGTGCATGATAGCCACGTGATCAGTGCATGATAGCCACGTGATCAGTGCATGCAGTCACGTGATCAGTGCATGATCAGCCGTGATCAGTGCATGATCAGCCACGTGATCAGTGCATGATACCACGTGATCAGTGCATGATCAGCCACGTGATCAGTGCATGATCAGCCACGTGATCAGTGCATGATCAGCCACGTGATCAGTGCATGATCAGCCACGTGATCAGTGCATGATCACACGTGATCAGTGCATGATCAGCCACGTGATCAGTGCATGATCAGCCACGTGATCAGTGCATGATCAGCCACGTGATCAGTGCATGATCAGCCACGTGATCAGTGCATGATCAGTCACGTGATCAGTGCATGATCAGCCACGTGATCAGTGCATGATCAGCCACGTGATCAGTGCATGATCAGTCACGTGATCAGTGCATGATCATCCACGTGATCAGTGCATGATCAGTCACGTGATCAGTGCATGATAGCCACGTGATCAGTGCATGATCAGTCACGTGATCAGCATGATCAGTCACGTGATCAGTGCATGATCAGTCATGCGATCAGTGCATGATCAGCCACGTGATCAGTGCATGATCAGCCACGTGATCAGTGCATGATCAGCCACGTGATCAGTGCATGATCAGTCACGTGATCAGTGCATGATCACACGTGATCAGTGCATGATCAGTCATGTGATCAGTGCATGATCAGCCACGTGATCAGTGCATGATCAGCACGTGATCAGTGCATGATCAGCCACGTGATCAGTGCATGATCAGTCACGTGATCAGTGCATGATCAGCCACGTGATCAGTGCATGACATTCACGTGATCAGTGTATGATCAGCCACGTGATCAGTGCATGATCAGCCACGTGATCAGTGCATGATAGCCACGTGATCAGTGCATGATCAGCACGTGATCAGTGCATGTTCAGCCACGTGATCAGTGCATGATCAGCACGTGATCAGTGCATGATCAGTCACGTGATCAGTGCATGATAGCCACGTGATCAGTGCATGATCAGCCACGTGATCAGTGCATGATCAGCCACGTGATCAGTGCATGATCAGTCACGTGATCAGTGCATGATCAGCCACGTGATCAGTGCATGATCAGCCACGTGATCAGTGCATGATCAGCCCGTGATCAGTGCATGATCAGGCACGTGATCAGTGCATGATCAGTCACGTGATCAGTGCATGATCAGTCACGTGATCAGTGCATGATCAGCCACGTGATCAGTGCATGATCAGTCACGTGATCAGTGCATGATCAGCCACGTGATCAGTGCATGATAGCCACGTGATCAGTGCATGATCAGTCACGTGATCAGTGCATGATCAGTCACGTGATCAGTGCATGATAGTCACGTGATCAGTGCATGATCATCACGTGATCAGTGCATGATAGCCACGTGATCAGTGCATGATCAGTCACGTGATCAGTGCATGATCAGCCACGTGATCAGTGCATGATAGCCACGTGATCAGTGCATGATCAGGTACGTGATCAGTGCATGATCAGTCACGTGATCAGTGCATGATAGCCACGTGATCAGTGCATGATAGCCACGTGATCAGTGCATGCAGTCACGTGATCAGTGCATGATCAGCTTCATGATCAGTGCATGATCAGCCACGTGATCAGTGCATGATCAGCCACGTGATCAGTGCATGATCAGCCACGTGATCAGTGCATGATCAGCCACGTGATCAGTGCATGATCAGCCACGTGATCAGTGCATGACAGTTACGTGATCAGTGTATGATCAGCCACGTGATCAGTGCATGATCAGCCACGTGATCAGTGCATGATCAGCCACGTGATCAGTGCATGATCAGTCACGTGATCAGTGCATGATCAGCCACGTGATCAGTGCATGATCAGCCACGTGATCAGTGCATGACAGTCATGTGATCAGTGCATGATCACACGTGATCAGTGCATGATCAGTCACGTGATCAGTGCATGATCAGCCACGTGATCAGTGCATGATCAGCCACGTGATCAGTGCATGATCAGCCACGTGATCAGTGCATGATCAGCACGTGATCAGTGCATGATCAGCCACGTGATCAGTGCATGACAGTCCGTGATCAGTGCATGATCAGCCACGTGATCAGTGCATGATCAGCCACGTGATCAGTGCATGATCAGCCACGTGATCAGTGCATGATCAGTCACGTGATCAGTGCATGATCACACGTGATCAGTGCATGATCAGTCACGTGATCAGTGCATGATCAGCCACGTGATCAGTGCAAGAACAGCCACGTGATCAGTGCATGATCACACGTGATCAGTGCATGATCAGTCACGTGATCAGTGCATGATCAGCCACGTGATCAGTGCATGATCACACGTGATCAGTGCATGATCAGCCACGTGATCAGTGCATGATCAGTCACGTGATCAGTGCATGATCAGCCACGTGATCAGTGCATGATCAGGCACGTGATCAGTGCATGATCAGCACGTGATCAGTGCATGATCAGCCACGTGATCAGTGCATGATCAGTCACGTGATCAGTGCATGATCAGCCACGTGATCAGTGCATGACAGTCACGTGATCAGTGTATGACAGCCACGTGATCAGTGCATGATCAGCCACGTGATCAGTGCATGATAGCCACGTGATCAGTGCATGATCAGCCACATGATCAGTGCATGATAAGCCACGTGATCAGTGCATGATCAGCACGTGATCAGTGCATGATCAGTCACGTGATCAGTGCATGATAGCCACGTGATCAGTGCATGATCAGCCACGTGATCAGTGCATGATCAGCCACGTGATCAGTGCATGATCAGCCACGTGATCAGTGCATGATCAGCACATGATCAGTGCATGATCAGTCACGTGATCAGTGCATGATCAGTCACGTGATCAGTGCATGATCAGCCACGTGATCAGTGCATGATCAGTCACGTGATCAGTGCATGATCAGCCACGTGATCAGTGCATGATAGCCACGTGATCAGTGCATGATCAGGCACGTGATCAGTGCATGATCAGTCACGTGATCAGTGCATGATAGCCACGTGATCAGTGCATGATCAGCCACGTGATCAGTGCATGATAGCCACGTGATCAGTGCATGATCAGTCACGTGATCAGTGCATGATCAGCCACGTGATCAGTGCATGATAGCAACGTGATCAGAGCATGATAGCAATGTGATCAGTGCATGATCAGCCACGTGATCAGTGCATGATCATCACGTGATCAGTGCATGATCAGCCACGTGATCAGTGCATGATCAGCCACGTGATCAGTGCATGATCAGCACGTGATCAGTGCATGATCAGCCACGTGATCAGTGCATGATCAGCCACGTGATCAGTGCATGATCAGTCACGTGATCAGTGCATGATCAGCCACGTGATCAGTGCATGATCACACGTGATCAGTGCATGATCAGCCACGTGATCAGTGCATGATCAGCCACGTGATCAGTGCATGATCAGCCACGTGATCAGTGCATGATCAGCCACGTGATCAGTGCATGATAGCCACGTGATCAGTGCTGACAGACGTGATCAGTGCATGATCAGTCCCGTGATCAGTGCATGATAGCCACGTGATCAGTGCATGATCAGTCACGTGATCAGTGCATGATCAGCCACGTGATCAGTGCATGATCAGTCACGTGATCAGTGCATGATAGCCACGTGATCAGTGCATGATCAGTCACATGATCAGCATGATCATGCACGTGATCAGTGCATGATAGTCACGTGATCAGTGCATGATCAGCCACGTGATCAGTGCATGATCAGCCACGTGATCAGTGCATGATCAGCCACGTGATCAGTGCATGACAATCACGTGATCAGTGCATGATAGTCACGTGATCAGTGCATGATCAGTCACGTGATCAGTGCATGATCAGCCACGTGATCAGTGCATGATAGCCACGTGATCAGTACATGATTAATCAGTGCATGATCAGTCACGTGATCAGTGCATGATCAGTCACGTGATCAGTGCATGATCAGCCACGTGATCAGTGCATGATCAGTCACGTGATCAGTGCATGATCAGCCACGTGATCAGTGCATGATCAGTCACGTGATCAGTGCATGCAGTCACGTGATCAGTGCATGATCAGCCACGTGATCAGTGCATGATCAGCCACGTGATCAGTGCATGATCAGCCACGTGATCAGTGCATGATCAGCCACGTGATCAGTGCATGATCAGCCACGTGATCAGTGCATGACAGTCCGTGATCAGTGCATGATCAGCTTCGTGATCAGTGCATGATCAGCCACGTGATCAGTGCATGATCAGCCACGTGATCAGTGCATGACATTCACGTGATCAGTGCATGATCACACGTGATCAGTGCATGATCAGTCACGTGATCAGTGCATGATCAGCCACGTGATCAGTGCAAGAACAGCCACGTGATCAGTGCATGATCACACGTGATCAGTGCATGATCAGTCACGTGATCAGTGCATGATCAGCCACGTGATCAGTGCATGATCACACGTGATCAGTGCATGATCAGCCACGTGATCAGTGCATGATCAGTCACGTGATCAGTGCATGATCAGCCACGTGATCAGTGCATGATCAGCCACGTGATCAGTGCATGATCAGCACGTGATCAGTGCATGATCAGCCACGTGATCAGTGCATGATCAGTCACGTGATCAGTGCATGATCAGCCACGTGATCAGTGCATGACAGTCACGTGATCAGTGCATGATCAGCCACGTGATCAGTGCATGATCAGCCACGTGATCAGTGCATGATAGCCACGTGATCAGTGCATGATCAGCACGTGATCAGTGCATGATCAGCCACGTGATCAGTGCATGATCAGCACGTGATCAGTGCATGATCAGTCACGTGATCAGTGCATGATAGCCACGTGATCAGTGCATGATCAGCCACGTGATCAGTGCATGATCAGCCACGTGATCAGTGCATGATCAGGCACGTGATCAGTGCATGATCAGCACATGATCAGTGCATGATCAGTCACGTGATCAGTGCATGATCAGTCACGTGATCAGTGCATGATCAGCCACGTGATCAGTGCATGATCAGTCACGTGATCAGTGCATGATCAGCCACGTGATCAGTGCATGATAGCCACGTGATCAGTGCATGATCAGCACGTGATCAGTGCATGATCAGTCACGTGATCAGTGCATGATAGCCACGTGATCAGTGCATGATCAGCCACGTGATCAGTGCATGATAGCCACGTGATCAGTGCATGATCAGTCACGTGATCAGTGCATGATCAGCCACGTGATCAGTGCATGATAGCCACGTGATCAGTGCATGATAGCAACGTGATCAGTGCATGATCAGCCACGTGATCAGTGCATGATCATACACGTGATCAGTGCATGATCAGCCACGTGATCAGTGCATGATCAGCCACGTGATCAGTGCATGATCAGCCACGTGATCAGTGCATGATCAGCCACGTGATCAGTGCATGCAGTCACGTGATCAGTGCATGATCAGCCACATGATCAGTGCATGATCAGCCACGTGATCAGTGCATGATCAGCCACGTGATCAGTGCATGATCAGCCACGTGATCAGTGCATGATCAGCCACGTGATCAGTGCATGATCAGCCACGTGATCAGTGCATGATCACTACGTGATCAGTGCATGATCAGTCACGTGATCAGTGCATGATCAGCCACGTGATCAGTGCATGATCAGCCACGTGATCAGTGCATGATCAGCCACGTGATCAGTGCATGATCACACGTGATCAGTGCATGATCAGTCACGTGATCAGTGCATGATCAGCCACGTGATCAGTGCATGATCAGCCACGTGATCAGTGCATGATCAGTCACGTGATCAGTGCATGATAGCCACGTGATCAGTGCATGATCAGCCACGTGATCAGTGCATGATAGCCACGTGATCAGTGCATGATCAGTCACGTGATCAGTGTATGATCAGCCACGTGATCAGTGCATGATCAGCCACGTGATCAGTGCATGATAGCCACGTGATCAGTGCATGATCAGTTACGTGATCAGTGTATGATCAGCCACGTGATCAGTGCATGGTCAGACACGTGAACAGTGTATGATCAGCCACGTGATCAGTGCATGATATCCAAGTGATCAGTGCATGATCATCACGTGATCAGTGTATGATCAGCCACGTGAACAGTGCATGCTCAGTCACGTGATCTGGGCCTGCTGAGCTGCGTGATTACTGTCTGCTCATCTGCTTGACAATTGCCAGCTGAGCTGCACGATTCCTGCCTGTCATCTGCTTGACAATTGCCAGCTGTGCTGCGTAATTCCTGCCTGCTCAGCTGCTTGATTATTGCCAGCTGAGCAGCATGATTCCTCACACCTGAGTTCCATGATTATTGCCTGCTGACTGTTTGATTTGCCTACTCAGCTCTTTGTTTATTGCCTCCAGAGGCACATGATCAGTGTATGATAGCAAACATGATCAGCGCATGATCAGTCACATGATCAGCGCCATTAAGTCACGTGATCACTACATGATAGTCATGTGATCAGTCCATGCTCAGTCACGGTATCAGTGCATGATCAGCCACGTGATCAGTGCATGATCTGTCACAAGATTAGTGTATGATCATCCACGTGATCAGTGCATGGGCAGTCATGTGATCAGTGCATGATATAGACGTGATCAGTGCATGATCAGTCTCGTGATCAGTGCATGATAGCCACGTGATCAGTGCATGATCAGTCACCTGATGGGTGTATGATCATTCACGTGACCTGTACATGGTAGCTACATGATCATTGCATGATCAGCCACGTGAGTAGTGCATGATAGCCACGTGATCACTGCATGATCAGTCACGTGATCAGTGCATGATCAGTCATGTGACCAGTACATGGTAGCTGCGTGATCATGGCATGATCAGCCACGTGAGCAGTGCATGATAGCCACGTGATCAGTGCATGATCAGACACGTGATCAGTGCATGATCAGTCACGTGATCAGTGCATGATCAGCCACGTGATCAGTGCATGACCAGCACGTGATCAGTGTATGTCCAGCCAAGTGATCAGTGCATGATAGCCACGTGATCAGTGCATGATCAGTCACGTGATCAGTGCATGATCAGTTACGTGATCAGTGCATGATCAGCCACGTGATCAGTGCATGATCAGCCACGTGATCAGTGCATGATCAATTACGTGATCAGTGCATGATCAGTCACGTGACCAGTACATGGTAGCTACGTGATCATTGCATGATCAGCCACGTGATCAGTGCATGATAGCCACGTGATCAGTGCATGATAGCCACGTGATCAGTGCATGATCAGTCATGTGATCAGTGTGTGATCAGCCACGTGATCAGTGCATGATATCCACGTGATCAGTGCATGACAGCCACGTGATCAGTGCATGATCAGTCACGTGATACATGTGTGATCAGCCACGTGATCAGTGCATGATGAGCCACGTGATCAGTGCATGATCAATTACGTGATCAGTGCATGATCAGTCACGTGACCAGTACATGGTTGCTACGTGATCGTTGCATGATCAGCCACGTGAGCAGTGCATGATAGCCACGTGATCAGTGCATGATCAGTCACGTGATCAGTGCATGATCAGTCACGTGAACAGTGCATGATCATTTACGTGATCTTTGCATGATCAGTCACGTTACCAGTATATGGTTGCTACGTGATCATTCCATGACGAGCCACGTGAGCAGTGCATGATAGCCACGTGATGTGTGCATGAGTTACGTGAGCAGTGTATGATCAGCCACGTGATCAGTGCATGAGTGCCACGTGATCAGTGCATGATATGTCACGTGACAGTGTGTGATCAGCCACGTGATCAGTGCATGTTCAGCCAC
This sequence comes from Bos javanicus, assembly GCF_032452875.1. Classification (NCBI taxonomy): domain Eukaryota; kingdom Metazoa; phylum Chordata; class Mammalia; order Artiodactyla; family Bovidae; genus Bos; species Bos javanicus. The sequence continues at coordinate 40,882 of NW_026894738.1, read as the reverse complement.
GTGATCAGTGCATGATAGCCACGTGATCAGTGCATGATCAGTCACGTGATCAGTGTATGATCAGCCACGTGATCAGTGCATGGCAGTCATGTGATCAGTGCATGATATAGACGTGATCAGTGCATGATCAGTCACGTGATCAGTGCATGATAGCCACGTGATCAGTGCATGATCAGTCACGTGATGGTGCATGATCATTCACGTGACCTGTACATGGTAGCTACATGATCATTGCATGATCAGCCACGTGAGTAGTGCATGATAGCCACGTGATCAGTGCATGATCAGTCACGTGATCAGTGCATGATCAGTCATGTGACCAGTACATGGTAGCTGCGTGATCATGCATGATCAGCCACGTGATCAGTGCATGATAGCCACGTGATCAGTGCATGATCAGTCACGTGATCAGTGCATGATCAGTCACGTGATCAGTGCATGATCAGCCACGTGATCAGTGCATGATCAGCCACGTGATCAGTGCATGATCAGTCACGTGATCAGTGCATGATCATCCACGTGATCAGTGCATGATCAGTCATGTGATCAGTGCATGATATAGACGTGATCAGTGCATGATCAGTCACGTGATCAGTGCATGATAGCCACGTGATCAGTGCATGATCAGTCACGTGATCATGTGTGATCAGCCACGTGATCAGTGCATGATCAGCCACGTGATCAGTGCATGATCAGTTACGTGATCAGTGCATGATCAGTCACGTGATCAGTGCATGGTAGCTACGTGATCAGTGCATGATCAGCCACGTGATCAGTGCATGATAGCCACGTGATCAGTGCATGATCAGTCACGTGATCAGTGCATGATCAGTCACGTGATCAGTGCATGATCAGTTACGTGATCAGTGCATGATCAGTCACGTGATCAGTGCATGGTCACCACGTGATCAGTGCATGATCAGCCACGTGATCAGTGCATGATAGCCACGTGATCAGTGCATGATCATCACGTGATCAGTGTATGATCAGCCACGTGAACAGTGCATGCTCAGTCACGTGATCAGGGCCTGCTGAGCTGCGTGATTACTGTCTGCTCATCTGCTTGACAATTGCCAGCTGAGCTGCATGATTCCTGCCTGTCATCTGCTTGACAATTGCCAGCTGTGCTGCGTAATTCCTGCCTGCTCAGCTGCTTGATTATTGCCAGCTGAGCAGCATGATTTCTCACAGCTGAGTTCCATGATTATTGCCTGCTGACTGATTCGTGCCTACTCAGCTCTTTGTTCATTGCCTCCAGAGGCACATGATCAGTGTATGATAGCAAACATGATCAGTGCATGATCAGTCACATGATCATGCATGATTAGCCACGTGATCAGTGCATGATCAGTCATGTGATCAGTGCATGATCAGTCACGTGATCAGTGCATGGTAGCCACGTGATCAGTGCATGATCAGCCACGTGATCAGTGCATGATAGCCACGTGATCAGTGCATGATCAGTCACGTGATCAGTGCATGATCAGTCAGTGATCAGTGCATGATCAGTCACGTGATCAGTGCATGATAGCCACGTGATCAGTGCATGATCAGCCACGTGATCAGTGCATGATAGCCACGTGATCAGTGCATGATCAGTCACGTGATCAGTGCATGATCAGCCACGTGATCAGTGCATGATAGCCACGTGATCAGTGCATGATAGCCACGTGATCAGTGCATGATCAGTCACGTGATCAGTGCATGATCAGTCACGTGATCAGTGCATGATCAGTCACGTGATCAGTGCATGATCAGCCACGTGATCAGTGCATGATAGCCACGTGATCAGTGCATGATCAGTCACGTGATCAGTGCATGATCAGTCACGTGATCAGTGCATGATCAGCCACGTGATCAGTGCATGATCAGCCACGTGATCAGTGCATGATCAGTACGTGATCAGTGCATGATCAGCCACGTGATCAGTGCATGATCAGTCACGTGATCAGTGCATGATCAGCCACGTGATCAGTGCATGATCAGCCACGTGATCAGTGCATGATCAGTCACGTGATCAGTGCATGATCAGTCACGTGATCAGTGCATGATATAGACGTGATCAGTGCATGATCAGTCACGTGATCAGTGCATGATAGCCACGTGATCAGTGCATGATCAGTCACGTGATCAGTGCATGATCATTCACGTGACCTGTACATGATAGCTACGTGATCAGTGCATGATCAGCCACGTGATCAGTGCATGATAGCCACGTGATCAGTGCATGATCAGCCACGTGATCAGTGCATGATCAGCCACGTGATCAGTGCATGATCAGCCACGTGATCAGTGCATGATCAGTCACGTGATCAGTGCATGATCAGCCACGTGATCAGTGCATGATCAGCCACGTGATCAGTGCATGATCAGCCACGTGATCAGTGCATGATAGCCACGTGATCAGTGCATGATCAGTCACGTGATCAGTGCATGATCAGCCACGTGATCAGTGCATGATAGCCACGTGATCAGTGCATGATCAGTCACGTGATCAGTGCATGATCAGTCACGTGACCAGTACATGTAGCTACATGATCAGTGCATGATCAGCCACGTGATAGTGCATGATAGCCACGTGATCAGTGCATGATCAGTCACGTGATCAGTGCATGATCAGTCACGTGATCAGTGCATGGTAGCTGCGTGATCATGCATGATCAGCCACGTGATCAGTGCATGATAGCCACGTGATCAGTGCATGATCAGTCACGTGATCAGTGCATGATCAGTCACGTGATCAGTGCATGATCAGCCACGTGATCAGTGCATGATCAGCCACGTGATCAGTGCATGATCAGTCACGTGATCAGTGCATGATCAGCCACGTGATCAGTGCATGATCAGTCACGTGATCAGTGCATGATATAGACGTGATCAGTGCATGATCAGTCACGTGATCAGTGCATGATCAGCCACGTGATCAGTGCATGATCAGTCACGTGATCATGTGTGATCAGCCACGTGATCAGTGCATGATCAGCCACGTGATCAGTGCATGATCAGTTACGTGATCAGTGCATGATCAGTCACGTGATCAGTGCATGGTAGCCACGTGATCAGTGCATGATCAGCCACGTGATCAGTGCATGATAGCCACGTGATCAGTGCATGATCAGTCACGTGATCAGTGCATGATCAGCCACGTGATCAGTGCATGATCAGTTACGTGATCAGTGCATGATCAGCCACGTGATCAGTGCATGGTCACACGTGATCAGTGCATGATCAGCCACGTGATCAGTGCATGATAGCCACGTGATCAGTGCATGATCATCACGTGATCAGTGTATGATCAGCCACGTGAACAGTGCATGCTCAGTCACGTGATCAGGGCCTGCTGAGCTGCGTGATTACTGTCTGCTCATCTGCTTGACAATTGCCAGCTGAGCTGCACGATTCCTGCCTGTCATCTGCTTGACAATTGCCAGCTGTGCTGCGTAATTCCTGCCTGCTCAGCTGCTTGATTATTGCCAGCTGAGCAGCATGATTCCTCACAGCTGAGTTCCATGATTATTGCCTGCTGACTGTTTGATTCGTGCCTACTCAGCTCTTTGTTTATTGCCTCCAGAGGCACATGATCAGTGTATGATAGCAAACATGATCAGCGCATGATCAGTCACATGATCAGCGCCATTAAGTCACGTGATCACTACATGATAGTCATGTGATCAGTCCATGCTCAGTCACGGTATCAGTGCATGATCAGCCACGTGATCAGTGCATGATCTGTCACATGATTAGTGTATGATCATCCACGTGATCAGTGCATGGGCAGTCATGTGATCAGTGCATGATTAGACGTGATCAGTGCATGATCAGTCTCGTGATCAGTGCATGATAGCCACGTGATCAGTGCATGATCAGTCACCTGATGGGTGTATGATCATTCACGTGACCTGTACATGGTAGCTACATGATCAGTGCATGATCAGCCACGTGATCAGTGCATGATAGCCACGTGATCAGTGCATGATCAGTCACGTGATCAGTGCATGATCAGCCACGTGATCAGTGCATGATCAGCCACGTGATCAGTGCATGATCAGTCACGTGATCAGTGCATGATAGCTGCGTGATCAGTGCATGATCAGCCACGTGATCAGTGCATGATAGCCACGTGATCAGTGCATGATCAGTCACGTGATCAGTGCATGATCAGTCACGTGATCAGTGCATGATCAGCCACGTGATCAGTGCATGATCAGTCACGTGATCAGTGCATGATCAGTCACGTGATCAGTGCATGATAGCTACGTGATCAGTGCATGATCAGCCACGTGATCAGTGCATGATAGCCACGTGATCAGTGCATGATCAGTCACGTGATCAGTGCATGATCAGTCACGTGATCAGTGCATGATCAGCCACGTGATCAGTGCATGATCAGTCACGTGATCAGTGCATGATCAGTCACGTGACAGTGCATGATAGCTACGTGATCAGTGCATGATCAGCCACGTGATCAGTGCATGATAGCCACGTGATCAGTGCATGATCAGTCACGTGATCGTGTGTGATCAGCCACGTGATCAGTGCATGATATCCACGTGATCAGTGCATGATAGCCACGTGATCAGTGCATGATAGCCACGTGATCAGTGCATGATCAGTCACGTGATACGTGTGTGATCAGCCACGTGATCAGTGCATGATGAGCCACGTGATCAGTGCATGATCAATTACGTGATCAGTGCATGATCAGTCACGTGACAGTACATGGTTGCTACGTGATCATTGCATGATCAGCCACGTGAGCAGTGCATGATAGCCACGTGATCAGTGCATGATCAGTCACGTGATCAGTGCATGATCAGTCACGTGAACAGTGCATGATCATTTACGTGATCTGTGCATGATCAGTCACGTGACCAGTATATGGTAGCTACGTGATCATTGCATGATCAGCCACGTGAGCAGTGCATGATAGCCACGTGATGTGTGCATGATCAGTTACGTGAGCAGAGTATGATCAGCCACGTGATCAGTGCATGAGTGCCACGTGATCAGTGCATGATCAGTCACGTGACAGGTGTGTGATCAGCCACGTGATCAGTGCATGATCAGCCACGTGATCAGTGCATGATAGCCACGTGATCAGTGCATGATCAGTTACGTGATCAGTGTATGATCAGCCACGTGATCAGTGCATGGTCAGACACGTGATCAGTGTATGATCAGCCACGTGATCAGTGCATGATATCCACGTGATCAGTGCATGATCAGTCACGTGATCAGTGCATGATCAGTCACGTGATCAGTGCATGATCAGCCACGTGATCAGTGCATGATCAGTCACGTGATCAGTGCATGATTGCTACGTGATCAGTGCATGATCAGCCACGTGATCAGTGCATGATAGCCACGTGATCAGTGCATGATAGCCACGTGATCAGTGCATGATCAGTCACGTGATCAGTGCATGATCAGCCACGTGATCAGTGCATGATCAGTCACGTGATCAGTATGATCAGCCACGTGATCAGTGCATGATAGCCACGTGATCAGTGCATGATCAGTCACGTGATCAGTGCATGATCAGTCACGTGATCAGTGCATGATCAGCCACGTGATCAGTGCATGATCAGTCACGTGATCAGTGCATGATCAGTCACGTGATCAGTGCATGATAGCTACGTGATCAGTGCATGATCAGCCACGTGAGCAGTGCATGATAGCCACGTGATCAGTGCATGATCAGTCACGTGATCAGTGCATGATCAGTCACGTGATCAGTGCATGATCAGCCACGTGATCAGTGCATGATAGCCACGTGATCAGTGCATGATCAGTCACGTGATCGTGTGTGATCAGCCACGTGATCAGTGCATGATATCCACGTGATCAGTGCATGATAGCCACGTGATCAGTGCATGATAGCCACGTGATCAGTGCATGATCAGTCACGTGATCAGTGTGTGATCAGCCACGTGATCAGTGCATGATCAGTCACGTGATCAGTGCATGATCAATTACGTGATCAGTGCATGATCAGTCACGTGACCAGTACATGGTTGCTACGTGATCATTGCATGATCAGCCACGTGATCAGTGCATGATAGCCACGTGATCAGTGCATGATCAGTCACGTGATCAGTGCATGATCAGTCACGTGATCAGTGCATGATCATTTACGTGATCAGTGCATGATCAGTCACGTGACCAGTATATGGTAGCTACGTGATCATTGCATGATCAGCCACGTGATCAGTGCATGATAGCCACGTGATCAGTGCATGATCAGTTACGTGATCAGTGTATGATCAGCCACGTGATCAGTGCATGAGTGCCACGTGATCAGTGCATGATCAGTCACGTGACAGTGTGTGATCAGCCACGTGATCAGTGCATGATCAGCCACGTGATCAGTGCATGATAGCCACGTGATCAGTGCATGATCAGTTACGTGATCAGTGCATGATCAGCCACGTGATCAGTGCATGATCAGACACGTGATCAGTGTATGATCAGCCACGTGATCAGTGCATGATATCCACGTGATCAGTGCATGATCAGTCACGTGATCAGTGCATGATCAGTCACGTGATCAGTGCATGATCAGCCACGTGATCAGTGCATGATCAGTCACGTGATCAGTGCATGATAGCTACGTGATCAGTGCATGATCAGCCACGTGATCAGTGCATGATAGCCACGTGATCAGTGCATGATAGCCACGTGATCAGTGCATGATCAGTCACGTGATCAGTGCATGATCAGCCACGTGATCAGTGCATGATCAGTCACGTGATCAGTATGATCAGCCACGTGATCAGTGCATGATAGCCACGTGATCAGTGCATGATCAGTCACGTGATCAGTGCATGATCAGTCACGTGATCAGTGCATGATCAGCCACGTGATCAGTGCATGATCAGTCACGTGATCAGTGCATGATCAGTCACGTGATCAGTGCATGATAGCTACGTGATCAGTGCATGATCAGCCACGTGAGCAGTGCATGATAGCCACGTGATCAGTGCATGATCAGTCACGTGATCAGTGCATGATCAGTCACGTGATCAGTGCATGATCAGCCACGTGATCAGTGCATGATAGCCACGTGATCAGTGCATGATCAGTCACGTGATACGTGTGTGATCAGCCACGTGATCAGTGCATGATATCCACGTGATCAGTGCATGATAGCCACGTGATCAGTGCATGATAGCCACGTGATCAGTGCATGATCAGTCACGTGATCGTGTGTGATCAGCCACGTGATCAGTGCATGATGAGCCACGTGATCAGTGCATGATCAATTACGTGATCAGTGCATGATCAGTCACGTGACCAGTACATGGTTGCTACGTGATCAGTGCATGATCAGCCACGTGAGCAGTGCATGATAGCCACGTGATCAGTGCATGATCAGTCACGTGATCAGTGCATGATCAGTCACGTGATCAGTGCATGATCATTTACGTGATCTGTGCATGATCAGTCACGTGACCAGTATATGGTAGCTACGTGATCATTGCATGATCAGCCACGTGAGCAGTGCATGATAGCCACGTGATCAGTGCATGATCAGTTACGTGATCAGTGTATGATCAGCCACGTGATCAGTGCATGAGTGCCACGTGATCAGTGCATGATCAGTCACGTGACAGTGTGTGATCAGCCACGTGATCAGTGCATGATCAGCCACGTGATCAGTGCATGATAGCCACGTGATCAGTGCATGATCAGTTACGTGATCAGTGTATGATCAGCCACGTGATCAGTGCATGATCAGACACGTGATCAGTGTATGATCAGCCACGTGATCAGTGCATGATATCCACGTGATCAGTGCATGATCAGTCACGTGATCAGTGCATGATCAGCCACGTGATCAGTGCATGATCAGCCACGTGATCAGTGCATGATCAGTCACGTGATCAGTGCATGATAGCTACGTGATCAGTGCATGATCAGCCACGTGATCAGTGCATGATAGCCACGTGATCAGTGCATGATAGCCATGTGATCAGTGCATGATCAGTCACGTGATCAGTGCATGATCAGCCACGTGATCAGTGCATGACAGGCACGTGATCAGTATGATCAGCCACGTGATCAGTGCATGATAGCCACGTGATCAGTGCATGATCAGCCACGTGATCAGTGCATGATCAGCCACGTGATCAGTGCATGATCAATCACGTGATCAGTGCATGATCAGTCACGTGATCAGTGCATGATAGCTACGTGATCAGTGCATGATCAGTCACGTGATCAGTGCATGATCAGCCACGTGATCAGTGCATGATCAGTCACGTGATCAGTGCATGATAGCTACGTGATCAGTGCATGATCAGCCACGTGATCAGTGCATGATAGCCACGTGATCAGTGCATGATAGCCACGTGATCAGTGCATGATCAGTCACGTGATCAGTGCATGATCAGCCACGTGATCAGTGCATGATCAGTCACGTGATCAGTGCATGATCAGTCACGTGATCAGTGCATGATCAGCCACGTGATCAGTGCATGATCAGTCATGTGATCAGTGCATGATAGCACGTGATCAGTGCATGATCAGTCCGTGATCAGTGCATGATCAGCCACGTGATCAGTGCATGATAGCCACGTGATCAGTGCATGATCAGTCACGTGATCAGTGCATGATCAGCCACGTGATCAGTGCATGATAGCCACGTGATCAGTGCATGATCAGTCACGTGATCAGTGCATGATCAGTCACGTGATCAGTGCATGATCAGTTACGTGATCAGTGCATGATCAGTCACGTGATCAGTGCATGATAGCCACGTGATCAGTGCATGATCAGCCACGTGATCAGTGCATGATAGCCACGTGATCAGTGCATGATCAGCACGTGATCAGTGCATGATCAGCCACGTGATCAGTGCATGATCAGCCACGTGATCAGTGCATGATCAGCCACGTGATCAGTGCATGATGCCACGTGATCAGTGCATGATCAGTCACGTGATCAGTGCATGATCAGCCACGTGATCAGTGCATGATAGCCACGTGATCAGTGCATGATAGCCACGTGATCAGTGCATGATCAGTCACGTGATCAGTGCATGATCAGGCACGTGATCAGTGCATGATCAGCCACGTGATCAGTGCATGATAGCCACGTGATCAGTGCATGATCAGTCACGTGATCAGTGCATGATCAGTCACGTGATCAGTGCATGATCAGCCACGTGATCAGTGCATGATCAATTACGTGATCAGTGCATGATCAGTCACGTGACCAGTACATGATGCTACGTGATCAGTGCATGATCAGCCACGTGATCAGTGCATGATAGCCACGTGATCAGTGCATGATCATCACGTGATCAGTGCATGATCAGTCACGTGATCAGTGCATGATCAGCCACGTGATCAGTGCATGATCAGTCACGTGATCAGTATATGGTAGCTACGTGATTGCATGATCAGCCACGTGATCAGTGCATGATAGCCACGTGATCAGTGCATGATCAGTCACGTGATCAGTGCATGATCAGCCACGTGATCAGTGCATGATGCCACGTGATCAGTGCATGATCAGTCACGTGACAGTGCATGATCAGCCACGTGATCAGTGCATGATCAGCCACGTGATCAGTGCATGATAGCCACGTGATCAGTGCATGATAGCCACGTGATCAGTGCATGATCAGTCACGTGATCAGTGCATGATCAGTCACGTGATCAGTGCATGATAGCCGTGATCAGTGCATGATCAGCCACGTGATCAGTGCATGATAGCCACGTGATCAGTGCATGATCAGTCACGTGATCAGTGCATGATCAGTCACGTGATCAGTGCATGATAGCCACGTGATCAGTGCATGATCAGTCACGTGATCAGTGCATGATCAGCCACGTGATCAGTGCATGATAGCCACGTGATCAGTGCATGATCAGTCACGTGATCAGTGCATGATCACACGTGATCAGTGCATGATCAGTCACGTGATCAGTGCATGATCAGCCACGTGATCAGTGCATGATCAGCACGTGATCAGTGCATGATCAGTCACGTGATCAGTGCATGATCAGTCACGTGATCAGTGCATGATCAGCCACGTGATCAGTGCATGACAGTCACGTGATCAGTGCATGACAGCCACGTGATCAGTGCATGATCAGCCACGTGATCAGTGCATGATAGCCACGTGATCAGTGCATGATCAGCACGTGATCAGTGCATGATCAGCCACGTGATCAGTGCATGATCAGCACGTGATCAGTGCATGATCAGCCACGTGATCAGTGCATGATAGCCACGTGATCAGTGCATGATCAGTCACGTGATCAGTGCATGGTCACCACGTGATCAGTGCATGATCAGCCACGTGATCAGTGCATGATAGCCACGTGATCAGTGCATGATCATCACGTGATCAGTGTATGATCAGCCACGTGAACAGTGCATGCTCAGTCACGTGATCAGGGCCTGCTGAGCTGCGTGATTACTGTCTGCTCATCTGCTTGACAATTGCCAGCTGAGCTGCATGATTCCTGCCTGTCATCTGCTTGACAATTGCCAGCTGTGCTGCGTAATTCCTGCCTGCTCAGCTGCTTGATTATTGCCAGCTGAGCAGCATGATTTCTCACAGCTGAGTTCCATGATTATTGCCTGCTGACTGATTCGTGCCTACTCAGCTCTTTGTTCATTGCCTCCAGAGGCACATGATCAGTGTATGATAGCAAACATGATCAGCGCATGATCAGTCACATGATCATGCATGATTAGCCACGTGATCAGTGCATGATCAGTCATGTGATCAGTGCATGATCAGTCACGTGATCAGTGCATGATAGCCAGTGATCAGTGCATGATCAGCCACGTGATCAGTGCATGATAGCCACGTGATCAGTGCATGATCAGTCACGTGATCAGTGCATGATCAGTCAGTGATCAGTGCATGATCAGTCACGTGATCAGTGCATGATAGCCACGTGATCAGTGCATGATCAGCCACGTGATCAGTGCATGATAGCCACGTGATCAGTGCATGATCAGTCACGTGATCGTGCATGATCAGCCACGTGATCAGTGCATGATAGCCACGTGATCAGTGCATGATAGCCACGTGATCAGTGCATGATCAGTCACGTGATCAGTGCATGATCAGTCACGTGATCAGTGCATGATCAGTCACGTGATCAGTGCATGATCAGCCACGTGATCAGTGCATGATAGCCACGTGATCAGTGCATGATCAGTCACGTGATCAGTGCATGATCAGTCACGTGATCAGTGCATGATCAGCCACGTGATCAGTGCATGATCAGCCACGTGATCAGTGCATGATCAGTACGTGATCAGTGCATGATCAGCCACGTGATCAGTGCATGATCAGTCACGTGATCAGTGCATGATCAGCCACGTGATCAGTGCATGATCAGCCACGTGATCAGTGCATGATCAGTCACGTGATCAGTGCATGATCAGTCACGTGATCAGTGCATGATATAGACGTGATCAGTGCATGATCAGTCACGTGATCAGTGCATGATAGCCACGTGATCAGTGCATGATCAGTCACGTGATCAGTGCATGATCAGTCACGTGACCAGTGCATGATAGCTACGTGATCAGTGCATGATCAGCCACGTGATCAGTGCATGATAGCCACGTGATCAGTGCATGATCAGCCACGTGATCAGTGCATGATCAGCCACGTGATCAGTGCATGATCAGCCACGTGATCAGTGCATGATCAGCCACGTGATCAGTGCATGATCAGCCACGTGATCAGTGCATGATCAGCCACGTGATCAGTGCATGATCAGCCACGTGATCAGTGCATGATCAGCCACGTGATCAGTGCATGATCAGTCACGTGATCAGTGCATGATCAGTCACGTGATCAGTGTATGATCAGCCACGTGAACAGTGCATGCTCAGTCACGTGATCAGGGCCTGCTGAGCTGCGTGATTAGTGTCTGCTCATCTGCTTGACAATTCCAGCTGAGCTGCACGATTCCTGCCTGTCATCTGCTTGACAATTGCCAGCTGTGCTGCGTAATTCCTGCCTGCTCAGCTGCTTGATTATTGCCAGCTGAGCAGCATGATTCCTCACAGCTGAGTTCCATGATTATTGCCTGCTGACTGATTCGTGCCTACTCAGCTCTTTGTTCATTGCCTCCAGAGGCACATGATCAGTGTATGATAGCAAACATGATCAGCGCATGATCAGTCACATGATCAGTGCATGATAAGCCACGTGATCAGTGCATGATCAGTCATGTGATCAGTGCATGATCAGCCACGTGATCAGTGCATGATCAGCCACGTGATCAGTGCATGATCAGTCACGTGATCAGTGCATGATCAGTCACGTGATCAGTGCATGATCAGTCACGTGATCAGTGCATGATCAGTCACGTGATCAGTGCATGATCAGTCACGTGATCAGTGCATGATAGCCACGTGATCAGTGCATGATCAGCCACGTGATCAGTGCATGATCAGCCACGTGATCAGTGCATGATAGCCACGTGATCAGTGCATGATCAGTCACGTGATCAGTGCATGATCAGTCACGTGACAGTGCATGATAGCTCATGATCAGTGCATGATCAGCCACGTGATCAGTGCATGATAGCCACGTGATCAGTGCATGATCAGTCACGTGATCAGTGCATGATCAGTCACGTGATCAGTGCATGATAGCCACGTGATCAGTGCATGATAGCCACGTGATCAGTGCATGATCAGTCACGTGATCAGTGCATGATCAGTCACGTGATCAGTGCATGATCAGCCACGTGATCAGTGCATGATCAGTTACGTGATCAGTGCATGATCAGTCACGTGATCAGTGCATGATAGCTGCGTGATCAGTGCATGATCAGCCACGTGATCAGTGCATGATAGCCACGTGATCAGTGCATGATCAGTCACGTGATCAGTGCATGATCAGTCACGTGATCAGTGCATGATCAGCCACGTGATCAGTGCATGATCAGTCACGTGATCAGTGCATGATCAGTCACGTGATCAGTGCATGATAGCTACGTGATCAGTGCATGATCAGCCACGTGATCAGTGCATGATAGCCACGTGATCAGTGCATGATCAGTCACGTGATCAGTGCATGATCAGTCACGTGACCAGTGCATGGTAGCTACATGATCAGTGCATGATCAGCCACGTGATAGTGCATGATAGCCACGTGATCAGTGCATGATCAGTCACGTGATCAGTGCATGATCAGTCACGTGATCAGTGCATGATAGCTGCGTGATCATGCATGATCAGCCACGTGATCAGTGCATGATAGCCACGTGATCAGTGCATGATCAGTCACGTGATCAGTGCATGATCAGTCACGTGATCAGTGCATGATCAGCCACGTGATCAGTGCATGATCAGCCACGTGATCAGTGCATGATCAGTCACGTGATCAGTGCATGATCAGCCACGTGATCAGTGCATGATCAGTCACGTGATCAGTGCATGATATAGACGTGATCAGTGCATGATCAGTCACGTGATCAGTGCATGATCAGCCACGTGATCAGTGCATGATCAGTCACGTGATCATGTGTGATCAGCCACGTGATCAGTGCATGATCAGCCACGTGATCAGTGCATGATCAGTTACGTGATCAGTGCATGATCAGTCACGTGATCAGTGCATGGTTGCTACGTGATCAGTGCATGATCAGCCACGTGATCAGTGCATGATAGCCACGTGATCAGTGCATGATCAGTCACGTGATCAGTGCATGATCAGTCACGTGATCAGTGCATGATCAGTTACGTGATCAGTGCATGATCAGTCACGTGATCAGTGCATGGTCACTACGTGATCAGTGCATGATCAGCCACGTGATCAGTGCATGATAGCCACGTGATCAGTGCATGATCATCACGTGATCAGTGTATGATCAGCCACGTGAACAGTGCATGCTCAGTCACGTGATCAGGGCCTGCTGAGCTGCGTGATTACTGTCTGCTCATCTGCTTGACAATTGCCAGCTGAGCTGCATGATTCCTGCCTGTCATCTGCTTGACAATTGCCAGCTGTGCTGCGTAATTCCTGCCTGCTCAGCTGCTTGATTATTGCCAGCTGAGCAGCATGATTTCTCACAGCTGAGTTCCATGATTATTGCCTGCTGACTGATTCGTGCCTACTCAGCTCTTTGTTCATTGCCTCCAGAGGCACATGATCAGTGTATGATAGCAAACATGATCAGCGCATGATCAGTCACATGATCATGCATGATTAGCCACGTGATCAGTGCATGATCAGTCATGTGATCAGTGCATGATCAGTCATGTGATCAGTGCATGATAGCCACGTGATCAGTGCATGATCAGCCACGTGATCAGTGCATGATAGCCACGTGATCAGTGCATGATCAGTCACGTGATCAGTGCATGATCAGTCAGTGATCAGTGCATGATCAGTCACGTGATCAGTGCATGATAGCTACGTGATCAGTGCATGATCAGCCACGTGATCAGTGCATGATAGCCACGTGATCAGTGCATGATCAGTCACGTGATCAGTGCATGATCAGCCACGTGATCAGTGCATGATAGCCACGTGATCAGTGCATGATAGCCACGTGATCAGTGCATGATCAGTCACGTGATCAGTGCATGATCAGTCACGTGATCAGTGCATGATCAGTCACGTGATCAGTGCATGATCAGCCACGTGATCAGTGCATGATAGCCACGTGATCAGTGCATGATCAGTCACGTGATCAGTGCATGATCAGTCACGTGATCAGTGCATGATCAGCCACGTGATCAGTGCATGATCAGCCACGTGATCAGTGCATGATCAGTACGTGATCAGTGCATGATCAGCCACGTGATCAGTGCATGATCAGTCACGTGATCTGCATGATCAGCCACGTGATCAGTGCATGATCAGCCACGTGATCAGTGCATGATCAGTCACGTGATCAGTGCATGATCAGTCACGTGATCAGTGCATGATATAGACGTGATCAGTGCATGATCAGTCACGTGATCAGTGCATGATAGCCACGTGATCAGTGCATGATCAGTCACGTGATCAGTGCATGATCAGTCACGTGATCAGTGCATGTAGCTACGTGATCAGTGCATGATCAGCCACGTGATCAGTGCATGATAGCCACGTGATCAGTGCATGATCAGCCACGTGATCAGTGCATGATCAGCCACGTGATCAGTGCATGATCAGCCACGTGATCAGTGCATGATCAGCCACGTGATCAGTGCATGATCAGCCACGTGATCAGTGCATGATCAGCCACGTGATCAGTGCATGATCAGCCACGTGATCAGTGCATGATCAGCCACGTGATCAGTGCATGATCAGTCACGTGATCAGTGCATGATCAGTCACGTGATCAGTGTATGATCAGCCACGTGAACAGTGCATGCTCAGTCACGTGATCAGGGCCTGCTGAGCTGCGTGATTAGTGTCTGCTCATCTGCTTGACAATTCCAGCTGAGCTGCACGATTCCTGCCTGTCATCTGCTTGACAATTGCCAGCTGTGCTGCGTAATTCCTGCCTGCTCAGCCACTTGATTATTGCCAGCTGAGCAGCATGATTTCTCACAGCTGAGTTCCATGATTATAGCCTGCTGACTGATTCGTGCCTACTCAGCTCTTTGTTCATTGCCTCCAGAGGCACATGATCAGTGTATGATACCAAACATGATCAGTGCATGATCAGTCACATGATCAGTGCATGATAAGCCACGTGATCAGTGCATGATCAGTCATGTGATCAGTGCATGATCAGCCACGTGATCAGTGCATGATCAGCCACGTGATCAGTGCATGATCAGTCACGTGATCAGTGCATGATCAGTCACGTGATCAGTGCATGATCAGTCACGTGATCAGTGCATGATCAGTCACGTGATCAGTGCATGATCAGTCACGTGATCAGTGCATGATAGCTACGTGATCAGTGCATGATCATCCACGTGATCAGTGCATGATAGCCACGTGATCAGTGCATGATAGCCACGTGATCAGTGCATGATCAGTCACGTGATCAGTGCATGATCAGTCACGTGATCAGTGCATGATAGCCACGTGATCAGTGCATGATCAGCCACGTGATCAGTGCATGATAGCCACGTGATCAGTGCATGATCAGTCACGTGATCAGTGCATGATCAGCCACGTGATCAGTGCATGATAGCCACGTGATCAGTGCATGATCAGTTACGTGATCAGTGTATGATCAGCCACGTGATCAGTGCATGATCAGACACGTGATCAGTGCATGATCAGCCACGTGATCAGTGCATGATCAGTCACGTGATCAGTGTATGATCAGCCACGTGAACAGTGCATGCTCAGTCACGTGATCAGGGCCTGCTGAGCTGCGTGATTACTGTCTGCTCATCTGCTTGACAATTGCCAGCTGAGCTGCACGATTCCTGCCTGTCATCTGCTTGACAATTGCCAGCTGTGCTGCGTAATTCCTGCCTGCTCAGCTGCTTGATTATTGCCAGCTGAGCAGCATGATTCCTCACAGCTGAGTTCCATGATTATTGCCTGCTGACTGTTTGATTCGTGCCTACTCAGCTCTTTGTTTATTGCCTCCAGAGGCACATGATCAGTGTATGATAGCAAACATGATCAGCGCATGATCAGTCACATGATCAGTGCCATTAAGTCACGTGATCACTACATGATAGTCATGTGATCAGTCCATGCTCAGTCACGGTATCAGTGCATGATCAGCCACGTGATCAGTGCATGATCTGTCACATGATTAGTGTATGATCATCCACGTGATCAGTGCATGGGCAGTCATGTGATCAGTGCATGATCAGACGTGATCAGTGCATGATCAGTCTCGTGATCAGTGCATGATAGCCACGTGATCAGTGCATGATCAGTCACCTGATGGGTGTATGATCATTCACGTGACCAGTACATGGTAGCTACATGATCAGTGCATGATCAGCCACGTGATCAGTGCATGATAGCCACGTGATCAGTGCATGATCAGCCACGTGATCAGTGCATGATCAGCCACGTGATCAGTGCATGATCAGTTACGTGATCAGTGCATGATCAGTCACGTGATCAGTGCATGATAGCTGCGTGATCAGTGCATGATCAGCCACGTGATCAGTGCATGATAGCCACGTGATCAGTGCATGATCAGTCACGTGATCAGTGCATGATCAGTCACGTGATCAGTGCATGATCAGCCACGTGATCAGTGCATGATCAGTCACGTGATCAGTGCATGATCAGTCACGTGATCAGTGCATGATAGCTGCGTGATCAGTGCATGATCAGCCACGTGATCAGTGCATGATAGCCACGTGATCAGTGCATGATCAGTCACGTGATCAGTGCATGATCAGTCACGTGATCAGTGCATGATCAGCCACGTGATCAGTGCATGATCAGTCACGTGATCAGTGCATGATCAGTCACGTGATCAGTGCATGATAGCTACGTGATCAGTGCATGATCAGCCACGTGATCAGTGCATGATAGCCACGTGATCAGTGCATGATCAGTCACGTGATCAGTGCATGATCAGTCACGTGATCAGTGCATGGTAGCTACGTGATCAGTGCATGATCAGCCACGTGATAGTGCATGATAGCCACGTGATCAGTGCATGATCAGTCACGTGATCAGTGCATGATCAGTCACGTGATCAGTGCATGATAGCCGTGATCATGCATGATCAGCCACGTGATCAGTGCATGATAGCCACGTGATCAGTGCATGATCAGTCACGTGATCAGTGCATGATCAGTCACGTGATCAGTGCATGATCAGCCACGTGATCAGTGCATGATCAGCCACGTGATCAGTGCATGATCAGTCACGTGATCAGTGCATGATCAGCCACGTGATCAGTGCATGATCAGTCACGTGATCAGTGCATGATATAGACGTGATCAGTGCATGATCAGTCACGTGATCAGTGCATGATCAGCCACGTGATCAGTGCATGATCAGTCACGTGATCATGTGTGATCAGCCACGTGATCAGTGCATGATCAGCCACGTGATCAGTGCATGATCAGTTACGTGATCAGTGCATGATCAGTCACGTGATCAGTGCATGGTTGCCACGTGATCAGTGCATGATCAGCCACGTGATCAGTGCATGATAGCCACGTGATCAGTGCATGATCAGTCACGTGATCAGTGCATGATCAGTCACGTGATCAGTGCATGATCAGTTACGTGATCAGTGCATGATCAGTCACGTGATCAGTGCATGGTCACACGTGATCAGTGCATGATCAGCCACGTGATCAGTGCATGATAGCCACGTGATCAGTGCATGATCATCACGTGATCAGTGTATGATCAGCCACGTGAACAGTGCATGCTCAGTCACGTGATCAGGGCCTGCTGAGCTGCGTGATTACTGTCTGCTCATCTGCTTGACAATTGCCAGCTGAGCTGCATGATTCCTGCCTGTCATCTGCTTGACAATTGCCAGCTGTGCTGCGTAATTCCTGCCTGCTCAGCTGCTTGATTATTGCCAGCTGAGCAGCATGATTCCTCACAGCTGAGTTCCATGATTATTGCCTGCTGACTGATTCGTGCCTACTCAGCTCTTTGTTCATTGCCTCCAGAGGCACATGATCAGTGTATGATAGCAAACATGATCAGTGCATGATCAGTCACATGATCATGCATGATTAGCCACGTGATCAGTGCATGATCAGTCATGTGATCAGTGCATGATCAGTCACGTGATCAGTGCATGATAGCCACGTGATCAGTGCATGATCAGCCACGTGATCAGTGCATGATAGCCACGTGATCAGTGCATGATCAGTCACGTGATCAGTGCATGATCAGTCAGTGATCAGTGCATGATCAGTCACGTGATCAGTGCATGATAGCTACGTGATCAGTGCATGATCAGCCACGTGATCAGTGCATGATAGCCACGTGATCAGTGCATGATCAGTCACGTGATCAGTGCATGATCAGCCACGTGATCAGTGCATGATAGCCACGTGATCAGTGCATGATAGCCACGTGATCAGTGCATGATCAGTCACGTGATCAGTGCATGATCAGTCACGTGATCAGTGCATGATCAGTCACGTGATCAGTGCATGATCAGCCACGTGATCAGTGCATGATAGCCACGTGATCAGTGCATGATCAGTCACGTGATCAGTGCATGATCAGTCACGTGATCAGTGCATGATCAGCCACGTGATCAGTGCATGATCAGCCACGTGATCAGTGCATGATCAGTACGTGATCAGTGCATGATCAGCCACGTGATCAGTGCATGATCAGTCACGTGATCAGTGCATGATCAGCCACGTGATCAGTGCATGATCAGCCACGTGATCAGTGCATGATCAGTCACGTGATCAGTGCATGATCAGTCACGTGATCAGTGCATGATATAGACGTGATCAGTGCATGATCAGTCACGTGATCAGTGCATGATAGCCACGTGATCAGTGCATGATCAGTCACGTGATCAGTGCATGATCAGTCACGTGACCTGTACATGTTAGCTACGTGATCAGTGCATGATCAGCCACGTGATCAGTGCATGATAGCCACGTGATCAGTGCATGATCAGCCACGTGATCAGTGCATGATCAGCCACGTGATCAGTGCATGATCAGCCACGTGATCAGTGCATGATCAGTCACGTGATCAGTGCATGATCAGCCACGTGATCAGTGCATGATCAGCCACGTGATCAGTGCATGATCAGCCACGTGATCAGTGCATGATCAGCCACGTGATCAGTGCATGATCAGTCACGTGATCAGTGCATGATCAGTCACGTGATCAGTGTATGATCAGCCACGTGAACAGTGCATGCTCAGTCACGTGATCAGGGCCTGCTGAGCTGCGTGATTAGTGTCTGCTCATCTGCTTGACAATTCCAGCTGAGCTGCACGATTCCTGCCTGTCATCTGCTTGACAATTGCCAGCTGTGCTGCGTAATTCCTGCCTGCTCAGCCACTTGATTATTGCCAGCTGAGCAGCATGATTTCTCACAGCTGAGTTCCATGATTATTGCCTGCTGACTGATTCGTGCCTACTCAGCTCTTTGTTCATTGCCTCCAGAGGCACATGATCAGTGTATGACACCAAACATGATCAGTGCATGATCAGTCACATGATCAGTGCATGATAAGCCACGTGATCAGTGCATGATCAGTCACGTGATCAGTGCATGATCAGCCACGTGATCAGTGCATGATAGCCACGTGATCAGTGCATGATCAGTCACGTGATCAGTGCATGATCAGTCACGTGATCAGTGCATGATCAGGCACGTGATCAGTGCATGATCAGTTACGTGATCAGTGCATGATCAGTCACGTGATCAGTGCATGATAGCCACGTGATCAGTGCATGATCAGCCACGTGATCAGTGCATGATAGCCACGTGATCAGTGCATGATAGCCACGTGATCAGTGCATGATCAGTCACGTGATCAGTGCATGATCAGTCAGTGACATGATAGCCACGTGATCAGTGCATGATCAGCCACGTGATCAGTGCATGATAGCCACGTGATCAGTGCATGATCAGTCACGTGATCAGTGCATGATCAGCCACGTGATCAGTGCATGATCAGCCACGTGATCAGTGCATGATCAGCCACGTGATCAGTGCATGATCAGCCACGTGATCAGTGCATGATCAGTCACGTGATCAGTGTATGATCAGCCACGTGAACAGTGCATGCTCAGTCACGTGATCAGGGCCTGCTGAGCTGCGTGATTACTGTCTGCTCATCTGCTTGACAATTGCCAGCTGAGCTGCACGATTCCTGCCTGTCATCTGCTTGACAATTGCCAGCTGTGCTGCGTAATTCCTGCCTGCTCAGCTGCTTGATTATTGCCAGCTGAGCAGCATGATCCCTCACAGCTGAGTTCCATGATTATTGCCTGCTGACTGTTTGATTCGTGCCTACTCAGCTCTTTGTTTATTGCCTCCAGAGGCACATGATCAGTGTATGATAGCAAACATGATCAGCGCATGATCAGTCACGTGATCAGTGCCATTAAGTCACGTGATCACTACATGATAGTCATGTGATCAGTCCATGCTCAGTCACGGTATCAGTGCATGATCAGCCACGTGATCAGTGCATGATCTGTCACATGATCAGTGTATGATCATCCACGTGATCAGTGCATGGGCAGTCATGTGATCAGTGCATGATTAGACGTGATCAGTGCATGATCAGTCTCGTGATCAGTGCATGATAGCCACGTGATCAGTGCATGATCAGTCACGTGATGTGTATGATCAGCCACGTGATCAGTGCATGATAGCCACGTGATCAGTGCATGATCAGCCACGTGATCAGTGCATGATAGCCACGTGATCAGTGCATGATCAGTCACGTGATCAGTGCATGATCAGCCACGTGATCAGTGCATGAGTGCCACGTGATCAGTGCATGATCAGTCACGTGATCAGTGCATGATCAGCCACGTGATCAGTGCATGATCAGCCACGTGATCAGTGCATGATAGTCACGTGATCAGTGCATGATCAGTCACGTGATCAGTGCATGATCAGCCACGTGATCAGTGCATGATCAGCCACGTGATCAGTGCATGATCAGCCACGTGATCAGTGCATGATAGCCACGTGATCAGTGCATGATCAGTCACGTGATCAGTGCATGATCAGTCACGTGATCAGTGCATGATCAGCCACGTGATCAGTGCATGATCAGTCACGTGATCAGTGCATGATAGCTACGTGATCAGTGCATGATCAGCCACGTGATCAGTGCATGATAGCCACGTGATCAGTGCATGATAGCCACGTGATCAGTGCATGATCAGTCACGTGATCAGTGCATGATCAGCCACGTGATCAGTGCATGACAGTCACGTGATCAGTATGATCAGCCACGTGATCAGTGCATGATAGCCACGTGATCAGTGCATGATCAGCCACGTGATCAGTGCATGATCAGCCACGTGATCAGTGCATGATCAGTTACGTGATCAGTGCATGATCAGTCACGTGATCAGTGCATGGTAGCTACGTGATCAGTGCATGATCAGCCACGTGATCAGTGCATGATAGCCACGTGATCAGTGCATGATCAGCCACGTGATCAGTGCATGATCAGTCACGTGATCAGTGCATGATCAGTCACGTGATCAGTGCATGATCAGCCACGTGATCAGTGCATGATCAGTCATGTATCAGTGCATGATAGCACGTGATCAGTGCATGATCAGTCCTGTGATCAGTGCATGATCAGCCACGTGATCAGTGCATGATAGCCACGTGATCAGTGCATGATCAGTCACGTGATCAGTGCATGATCAGCCACGTGATCAGTGCATGATAGCCACGTGATCAGTGCATGATCAGTCACGTGATCAGTGCATGATCAGTCACGTGATCAGTGCATGATCAGTTACGTGATCAGTGCATGATCAGTCACGTGATCAGTGCATGTACGTGATCAGTGCATGATCAGCCACGTGATCAGTGCATGATAGCCACGTGATCAGTGCATGATCAGCTACGTGATCAGTGCATGATCAGCCACGTGATCAGTGCATGATCAGTCACGTGATCAGTGCATGATCAGCCACGTGATCAGTGCATGATGCCACGTGATCAGTGCATGATCAGTCACGTGATCAGTGCATGATCAGCCACGTGATCAGTGCATGATCAGCCACGTGATCAGTGCATGATAGCCACGTGATCAGTGCATGATCAGTCACGTGATCAGTGCATGATCAGGCACGTGATCAGTGCATGATCAGCCACGTGATCAGTGCATGATAGCCACGTGATCAGTGCATGATCAGTCACGTGATCAGTGCATGATCAGTCACGTGATCAGTGCATGATCAGCCACGTGATCAGTGCATGATCAATTACGTGATCAGTGCATGATCAGTCACGTGACCAGTACATGGATGCTACGTGATCAGTGCATGATCAGCCACGTGATCAGTGCATGATAGCCACGTGATCAGTGCATGATCAGTCACGTGATCAGTGCATGATCAGTCACGTGATCAGTGCATGATCATTTACGTGATCAGTGCATGATCAGTCACGTGATCAGTGCATGGTAGCTACGTGATCATTGCATGATCAGCCACGTGATCAGTGCATGATAGCCACGTGATCAGTGCATGATCAGTCACGTGATCAGTGCATGATCAGCCACGTGATCAGTGCATGAGTGCCACGTGATCAGTGCATGATCAGTCACGTGACAGTGCATGATCAGCCACGTGATCAGTGCATGATCAGCCACGTGATCAGTGCATGATAGCCACGTGATCAGTGCATGATAGCCACGTGATCAGTGCATGATCAGTCACGTGATCAGTGCATGATCAGTCACGTGACCAGTACATGATAGCCACGTGATCAGTGCATGATCAGCCACGTGATCAGTGCATGATAGCCACGTGATCAGTGCATGATCAGTCACGTGATCAGTGCATGATCAGTCACGTGATCAGTGCATGATAGCCACGTGATCAGTGCATGATCAGTCACGTGATCAGTGCATGATCAGCCACGTGATCAGTGCATGATAGCCACGTGATCAGTGCATGATCAGTCACGTGATCAGTGCATGATCACACGTGATCAGTGCATGATCAGTCACGTGATCAGTGCATGATCAGCCACGTGATCAGTGCATGATCAGCACGTGATCAGTGCATGATCAGTCACGTGATCAGTGCATGATCAGTCACGTGATCAGTGCATGATCAGCCACGTGATCAGTGCATGACAGTCACGTGATCAGTGCATGACAGCCACGTGATCAGTGCATGATCAGCCACGTGATCAGTGCATGATAGCCACGTGATCAGTGCATGATCAGCACGTGATCAGTGCATGATCAGCCACGTGATCAGTGCATGATCAGCACGTGATCAGTGCATGATCAGCCACGTGATCAGTGCATGATCAGCCACGTGATCAGTGCATGATCAGTCACGTGATCAGTGCATGGTCACCACGTGATCAGTGCATGATCAGCCACGTGATCAGTGCATGATAGCCACGTGATCAGTGCATGATCATCACGTGATCAGTGTATGATCAGCCACGTGAACAGTGCATGCTCAGTCACGTGATCAGGGCCTGCTGAGCTGCGTGATTACTGTCTGCTCATCTGCTTGACAATTGCCAGCTGAGCTGCACGATTCCTGCCTGTCATCTGCTTGACAATTGCCAGCTGTGCTGCGTAATTCCTGCCTGCTCAGCTGCTTGATTATTGCCAGCTGAGCAGCATGATTTCTCACAGCTGAGTTCCATGATTATAGCCTGCTGACTGATTCGTGCCTACTCAGCTCTTTGTTCATTGCCTCCAGAGGCACATGATCAGTGTATGATACCAAACATGATCAGCACATGATCAGTCACATGATCATGCATGATTAGCCACGTGATCAGTGCATGATCAGTCATGTGATCAGTGCATGATCAGTCACGTGATCAGTGCATGATAGCTGAGTGATCAGTGCATGATCAGCCACGTGATCAGTGCATGATAGCCACGTGATCAGTGCATGATCAGTCACGTGATCAGTGCATGATCAGTCAGTGATCAGTGCATGATCAGTCACGTGACCAGTGCATGATAGCTACGTGATCAGTGCATGATCAGCCACGTGATCAGTGCATGATAGCCACGTGATCAGTGCATGATCAGTCACGTGATCAGTGTGTGATCAGCCACGTGATCAGTGCATGATAGCCACGTGATCAGTGCATGATCAGCCACGTGATCAGTGCATGATCAGTCACGTGATCAGTGCATGATCAGTCACGTGATCAGTGCATGATCAGTCACGTGATCAGTGCATGATCAGCCACGTGATCAGTGCATGATAGCCACGTGATCAGTGCATGATCAGTCACGTGATCAGTGCATGATCAGTCACGTGATCAGTGCATGATCAGCCACGTGATCAGTGCATGATCAGCCACGTGATCAGTGCATGATCAGTACGTGATCAGTGCATGATCAGCCACGTGATCAGTGCATGATCAGTCACGTGATCAGTGCATGATCAGCCACGTGATCAGTGCATGATCAGCCACGTGATCAGTGCATGATCAGTCACGTGATCAGTGCATGATCAGTCACGTGATCAGTGCATGATATAGACGTGATCAGTGCATGATCAGTCACGTGATCAGTGCATGATAGCCACGTGATCAGTGCATGATCAGTCACGTGATCAGTGCATGATCAGTCACGTGATCTGTGCATGATAGCTACGTGATCAGTGCATGATCAGCCACGTGATCAGTGCATGATAGCCACGTGATCAGTGCATGATCAGCCACGTGATCAGTGCATGATCAGCCACGTGATCAGTGCATGATCAGCCACGTGATCAGTGCATGATCAGCCACGTGATCAGTGCATGATCAGCCACGTGATCAGTGCATGATCAGCCACGTGATCAGTGCATGATCAGCCACGTGATCAGTGCATGATCAGCCACGTGATCAGTGCATGATCAGTCACGTGATCAGTGCATGATCAGTCACGTGATCAGTGTATGATCAGCCACGTGAACAGTGCATGCTCAGTCACGTGATCAGGGCCTGCTGAGCTGCGTGATTACTGTCTGCTCATCTGCTTGACAATTGCCAGCTGAGCTGCACGATTCCTGCCTGTCATCTGCTTGACAATTGCCAGCTGTGCTGCGTAATTCCTGCCTGCTCAGCTGCTTGATTATTGCCAGCTGAGCAGCATGATTCCTCACAGCTGAGTTCCATGATTATTGCCTGCTGACTGATTCGTGCCTACTCAGCTCTTTGTTCATTGCCTCCAGAGGCACATGATCAGTGTATGATAGCAAACATGATCAGCGCATGATCAGTCACATGATCAGTGCATGATAAGCCACGTGATCAGTGCATGATCAGTCATGTGATCAGTGCATGATCAGCCACGTGATCAGTGCATGATCAGCCACGTGATCAGTGCATGATCAGTCACGTGATCAGTGCATGATCAGTCACGTGATCAGTGCATGATCAGTCACGTGATCAGTGCATGATCAGTCACGTGATCAGTGCATGATCAGTCACGTGATCAGTGCATGATAGCCACGTGATCAGTGCATGATCAGCCACGTGATCAGTGCATGATCAGCCACGTGATCAGTGCATGATAGCCACGTGATCAGTGCATGATCAGTCACGTGATCAGTGCATGATCAGTCACGTGACAGTGCATGATCAGCTTCGTGATCAGTGCATGATCAGCCACGTGATCAGTGCATGATAGCCACGTGATCAGTGCATGATCAGTCACGTGATCAGTGCATGATCAGTCACGTGATCAGTGCATGATAGCCACGTGATCAGTGCATGATAGCCACGTGATCAGTGCATGATCAGTCACGTGATCAGTGCATGATCAGTCACGTGATCAGTGCATGATCAGCCACGTGATCAGTGCATGATCAATTACGTGATCAGTGCATGATCAGTCACGTGATCAGTGCATGATAGCTGCGTGATCAGTGCATGATCAGCCACGTGATCAGTGCATGATAGCCACGTGATCAGTGCATGATCAGTCACGTGATCAGTGCATGATCAGTCACGTGATCAGTGCATGATCAGCCACGTGATCAGTGCATGATCAGTCACGTGATCAGTGCATGATCAGTCACGTGACCAGTGCATGATAGCTACGTGATCAGTGCATGATCAGCCACGTGATCAGTGCATGATAGCCACGTGATCAGTGCATGATCAGTCACGTGATCAGTGCATGATCAGTCACGTGATCAGTGCATGGTAGCTACATGATCAGTGCATGATCAGCCACGTGATCAGTGCATGATAGCCACGTGATCAGTGCATGATCAGTCACGTGATCAGTGCATGATCAGTCACGTGACCAGTGCATGATAGCTGCGTGATCAGTGCATGATCAGCCACGTGATCAGTGCATGATAGCCACGTGATCAGTGCATGATCAGTCACGTGATCAGTGCATGATCAGTCACGTGATCAGTGCATGATCAGCCACGTGATCAGTGCATGATCAGCCACGTGATCAGTGCATGATCAGTCACGTGATCAGTGCATGATCATCCACGTGATCAGTGCATGATCAGTCACGTGATCAGTGCATGATATAGACGTGATCAGTGCATGATCAGTCACGTGATCAGTGCATGATAGCCACGTGATCAGTGCATGATCAGTCACGTGATCATGTGTGATCAGCCACGTGATCAGTGCATGATCAGCCACGTGATCAGTGCATGATCAATTACGTGATCAGTGCATGATCAGTCACGTGATCAGTGCATGGTTGCCACGTGATCAGTGCATGATCAGCCACGTGATCAGTGCATGATAGCCACGTGATCAGTGCATGATCAGTCACGTGATCAGTGCATGATCAGTCACGTGATCAGTGCATGATCAGTTACGTGATCAGTGCATGATCAGTCACGTGATCAGTGCATGGTCACACGTGATCAGTGCATGATCAGCCACGTGATCAGTGCATGATAGCCACGTGATCAGTGCATGATCATCACGTGATCAGTGTATGATCAGCCACGTGAACAGTGCATGCTCAGTCACGTGATCAGGGCCTGCTGAGCTGCGTGATTACTGTCTGCTCATCTGCT
Organism: Bos javanicus; assembly: GCF_032452875.1. Lineage (NCBI taxonomy): Eukaryota > Metazoa > Chordata > Mammalia > Artiodactyla > Bovidae > Bos > Bos javanicus. The sequence continues at coordinate 13,296 of NW_026894738.1, read as the reverse complement.
TGACAATTGCCAGCTGAGCTGCATGATTCCTGCCTGTCATCTGCTTGACAATTGCCAGCTGTGCTGTATAATTCCTGCCTGCTCAGCTGCTTGATTATTGCCAGCTGAGCAGCATGATTTCTCACAGCTGAGTTCCATGATTATTGCCTGCTGACTGATTCGTGCCTACTCAGCTCTTTGTTCATTGCCTCCAGAGGCACATGATCAGTGTATGACACCAAACATGATCAGCACATGATCAGTCACATGATCATGCATGATTAGCCACGTGATCAGTGCATGATCAATTATGTGATCAGTGCATGATCAGTCACGTGACCAGTACATGGTAGCTGACGTGATCAGTGCATGATCAGCCACGTGATCAGTGCATGATAGCCACGTGATCAGTGCATGATCAGTCACGTGATCAGTGCATGATCAGTCAGTGATCAGTGCATGATCAGTCACGTGACCAGTGCATGATAGCTACGTGATCAGTGCATGATCAGCCACGTGATCAGTGCATGATAGCCACGTGATCAGTGCATGATCAGTCACGTGATCAGTGTGTGATCAGCCACGTGATCAGTGCATGATAGCCACGTGATCAGTGCATGATAGCCACGTGATCAGTGCATGATCAGTCACGTGATCAGTGCATGATCAGTCACGTGATCAGTGCATGATCAGTCACGTGATCAGTGCATGATCAGCCACGTGATCAGTGCATGATAGCCACGTGATCAGTGCATGATCAGTCACGTGATCAGTGCATGATCAGTCACGTGATCAGTGCATGATCAGCCACGTGATCAGTGCATGATCAGCCACGTGATCAGTGCATGATCAGTACGTGATCAGTGCATGATCAGCCACGTGATCAGTGCATGATCAGTCACGTGATCTGCATGATCAGCCACGTGATCAGTGCATGATCAGCCACGTGATCAGTGCATGATCAGTCACGTGATCAGTGCATGATCAGTCACGTGATCAGTGCATGATATAGACGTGATCAGTGCATGATCAGTCACGTGATCAGTGCATGATAGCCACGTGATCAGTGCATGATCAGTCACGTGATCAGTGCATGATCAGTCACGTGACAGTGCATGTTAGCTACATGATCAGTGCATGATCAGCCACGTGATCAGTGCATGATAGCCACGTGATCAGTGCATGATCAGCCACGTGATCAGTGCATGATCAGCCACGTGATCAGTGCATGATCAGCCACGTGATCAGTGCATGATCAGTCACGTGATCAGTGCATGATCAGCCACGTGATCAGTGCATGATCAGCCACGTGATCAGTGTATGTCAGCCACGTGATCAGTGCATGATCAGCCACGTGATCAGTGCATGATCAGTCACGTGATCAGTGCATGATCAGTCACGTGATCAGTGTGTGATCAGCCACGTGAACAGTGCATGCTCAGTCACGTGATCAGGGCCTGCTGAGCTGCGTGATTAGTGTCTGCTCATCTGCTTGACAATTCCAGCTGAGCTGCACGATTCCTGCCTGTCATCTGCTTGACAATTGCCACCTGTGCTGCGTAATTCCTGCCTGCTCAGCCACTTGATTATTGCCAGCTGAGCAGCATGATTTCTCAGAGCTGAGTTCCATGATTATAGCCTGCTGACTGATTCCTGCCTACTCAGCTCTATGTTCATTGCCTCCAGAGGCACATGATCAGTGTATGACACCAAACATGATCAGCACATGATCAGTCACATGATCAGTGCATGATAAGCCACGTGATCAGTGCATGATCAGTTACGTGATCAGTGCATGATCAGCCACGTGATCAGTGCATGATAGCCACGTGATCAGTGCATGATCAGTCACGTGATCAGTGCATGATCAGTCACGTGATCAGTGCATGATCAGTCACGTGATCAGTGCATGATCAGTCACGTGATCAGTGCATGATCAGTCACGTGACCAGTGCATGATAGCTACGTGATCAGTGCATGATCAGCCACGTGATCAGTGCATGATAGCCACGTGATCAGTGCATGATAGCCACGTGATCAGTGCATGATCAGTCACGTGATCAGTGCATGATCAGTCACGTGATCAGTGCATGATAGCCACGTGATCAGTGCATGATCAGCCACGTGATCAGTGCATGATAGCCACGTGATCAGTGCATGATCAGTCACGTGATCAGTGCATGATCAGCCACGTGATCAGTGCATGATAGCCACGTGATCAGTGCATGATCAGTTACGTGATCAGTGTATGATCAGCCACGTGATCAGTGCATGATCAGACACGTGATCAGTGCATGATCAGCCACGTGATCAGTGCATGATCAATCACGTGATCAGTGTATGATCAGCCACGTGAACAGTGCATGCTCAGTCACGTGATCAGGGCCTGCTGAGCTGCGTGATTACTGTCTGCTCATCTGCTTGACAATTGCCAGCTGAGCTGCACGATTCCTGCCTGTCATCTGCTTGACAATTGCCAGCTGTGCTGCGTAATTCCTGCCTGCTCAGCTGCTTGATTATTGCCAGCTGAGCAGCATGATTCCTCACAGCTGAGTTCCATGATTATTGCCTGCTGACTGTTTGATTCGTGCCTACTCAGCTCTTTGTTTATTGCCTCCAGAGGCACATGATCAGTGTATGATAGCAAACATGATCAGCGCATGATCAGTCACATGATCAGTGCCATTAAGTCACGTGATCACTACATGATAGTCATGTGATCAGTCCATGCTCAGTCACGGTATCAGTGCATGATCAGCCACGTGATCAGTGCATGATCTGTCACATGATTAGTGTATGATCATCCACGTGATCAGTGCATGGGCAGTCATGTGATCAGTGCATGATTAGACGTGATCAGTGCATGATCAGTCTCGTGATCAGTGCATGATAGCCACGTGATCAGTGCATGATCAGTCACCTGATGGGTGTATGATCATTCACGTGACCTGTACATGGTAGCTACATGATCAGTGCATGATCAGCCACGTGATCAGTGCATGATAGCCACGTGATCAGTGCATGATCAGTCACGTGATCAGTGCATGATCAGCCACGTGATCAGTGCATGATCAGTTACGTGATCAGTGCATGATCAGTCACGTGATCAGTGCATGATAGCTGCGTGATCAGTGCATGATCAGCCACGTGATCAGTGCATGATAGCCACGTGATCAGTGCATGATCAGTCACGTGATCAGTGCATGATCAGTCACGTGATCAGTGCATGATCAGCCACGTGATCAGTGCATGATCAGTCACGTGATCAGTGCATGATCAGTCACGTGATCAGTGCATGATAGCTGCGTGATCAGTGCATGATCAGCCACGTGATCAGTGCATGATAGCCACGTGATCAGTGCATGATCAGTCACGTGATCAGTGCATGATCAGTCACGTGATCAGTGCATGATCAGCCACGTGATCAGTGCATGATCAGTCACGTGATCAGTGCATGATCAGTCACGTGATCAGTGCATGATAGCTACGTGATCAGTGCATGATCAGCCACGTGATCAGTGCATGATAGCCACGTGATCAGTGCATGATCAGTCACGTGATCAGTGCATGATCAGTCACGTGACCAGTGCATGGTAGCTACATGATCAGTGCATGATCAGCCACGTGATCAGTGCATGATAGCCACGTGATCAGTGCATGATCAGTCACGTGATCAGTGCATGATCAGTCACGTGATCAGTGCATGATAGCTGCGTGATCAGTGCATGATCAGCCACGTGATCAGTGCATGATAGCCACGTGATCAGTGCATGATCAGTCACGTGATCAGTGCATGATCAGTCACGTGATCAGTGCATGATCAGCCACGTGATCAGTGCATGATCAGCCACGTGATCAGTGCATGATCAGTCACGTGATCAGTGCATGATCAGCCACGTGATCAGTGCATGATCAGTCACGTGATCAGTGCATGATATAGACGTGATCAGTGCATGATCAGTCACGTGATCAGTGCATGATCAGCCACGTGATCAGTGCATGATCAGTCACGTGATCATGTGTGATCAGCCACGTGATCAGTGCATGATCAGCCACGTGATCAGTGCATGATCAATTACGTGATCAGTGCATGATCAGTCACGTGATCAGTGCATGTTGCCACGTGATCAGTGCATGATCAGCCACGTGATCAGTGCATGATAGCCACGTGATCAGTGCATGATCAGTCACGTGATCAGTGCATGATCAGTCACGTGATCAGTGCATGATCAGTTACGTGATCAGTGCATGATCAGTCACGTGATCAGTGCATGGTCACCACGTGATCAGTGCATGATCAGCCACGTGATCAGTGCATGATAGCCACGTGATCAGTGCATGATCATCACGTGATCAGTGTATGATCAGCCACGTGAACAGTGCATGCTCAGTCACGTGATCAGGGCCTGCTGAGCTGCGTGATTACTGTCTGCTCATCTGCTTGACAATTGCCAGCTGAGCTGCATGATTCCTGCCTGTCATCTGCTTGACAATTGCCAGCTGTGCTGCGTAATTCCTGCCTGCTCAGCTGCTTGATTATTGCCAGCTGAGCAGCATGATTTCTCACAGCTGAGTTCCATGATTATAGCCTGCTGACTGATTCGTGCCTACTCAGCTCTTTGTTCATTGCCTCCAGAGGCACATGATCAGTGTATGATAGCAAACATGATCAGCGCATGATCAGTCACATGATCTATGCATGATTAGCCACGTGATCAGTGCATGATCAGTCATGTGATCAGTGCATGATCAGTCATGTGATCAGTGCATGGTAGCTGAGTGATCATTGCATGATCAGCCACGTGATCAGTGCATGATAGCCACGTGATCAGTGCATGATCAGTCACGTGATCAGTGCATGATCAGTCAGTGATCAGTGCATGATCAGTCACGTGACCAGTGCATGATAGCTACGTGATCAGTGCATGATCAGCCACGTGATCAGTGCATGATAGCCACGTGATCAGTGCATGATCAGTCACGTGATAGTGCATGATCAGCCACGTGATCAGTGCATGATAGCCACGTGATCAGTGCATGATAGCCACGTGATCAGTGCATGATCAGTCACGTGATCAGTGCATGATCAGTCACGTGATCAGTGCATGATCAGTCACGTGATCAGTGCATGATCAGCCACGTGATCAGTGCATGATAGCCACGTGATCAGTGCATGATCAGTCACGTGATCAGTGCATGATCAGTCACGTGATCAGTGCATGATCAGCCACGTGATCAGTGCATGATCAGCCACGTGATCAGTGCATGATCAGTACGTGATCAGTGCATGATCAGCCACGTGATCAGTGCATGATCAGTCACGTGATCTACATGATCAGCCACGTGATCAGTGCATGATCAGCCACGTGATCAGTGCATGATCAGTCACGTGATCAGTGCATGATCAGTCACGTGATCAGTGCATGATATAGACGTGATCAGTGCATGATCAGTCACGTGATCAGTGCATGATAGCCACGTGATCAGTGCATGATCAGTCACGTGATCAGTGCATGATCAGTCACGTGATCTGTGCATGATAGCTACGTGATCAGTGCATGATCAGCCACGTGATCAGTGCATGATAGCCACGTGATCAGTGCATGATCAGCCACGTGATCAGTGCATGATCAGCCACGTGATCAGTGCATGATCAGCCACGTGATCAGTGCATGATCAGTCACGTGATCAGTGCATGATCAGCCACGTGATCAGTGCATGATCAGCCACGTGATCAGTGCATGTCAGCCACGTGATCAGTGCATGATCAGCCACGTGATCAGTGCATGATCAGTCACGTGATCAGTGCATGATCAGTCACGTGATCAGTGTGTGATCAGCCACGTGAACAGTGCATGCTCAGTCACGTGATCAGGGCCTGCTGAGCTGCGTGATTAGTGTCTGCTCATCTGCTTGACAATTCCAGCTGAGCTGCACGATTCCTGCCTGTCATCTGCTTGACAATTGCCAGCTGTGCTGCGTAATTCCTGCCTGCTCAGCCACTTGATTATTGCCAGCTGAGCAGCATGATTTCTCAGAGCTGAGTTCCATGATTATAGCCTGCTGACTGATTCGTGCCTACTCAGCTCTTTGTTCATTGCCTCCAGAGGCACATGATCAGTGTATGATACCAAACATGATCAGTGCATGATCAGTCACATGATCAGTGCATGATAAGCCACGTGATCAGTGCATGATCAGTCATGTGATCAGTGCATGATCAGCCACGTGATCAGTGCATGATAGCCACGTGATCAGTGCATGATCAGTCACGTGATCAGTGCATGATCAGTCACGTGATCAGTGCATGATCAGTCACGTGATCAGTGCATGATCAGTCACGTGATCAGTGCATGATCAGTCACGTGATCAGTGCATGATAGCTACGTGATCAGTGCATGATCAGCCACGTGATCAGTGCATGATAGCCACGTGATCAGTGCATGATAGCCACGTGATCAGTGCATGATCAGTCACGTGATCAGTGCATGATCAGTCACGTGACAGTGCATGATAGCCACGTGATCAGTGCATGATCAGCCACGTGATCAGTGCATGATAGCCACGTGATCAGTGCATGATCAGTCACGTGATCAGTGCATGATCAGTCACGTGATCAGTGCATGATAGCCACGTGATCAGTGCATGATCAGTTACGTGATCAGTGCATGATCAGCCACGTGATCAGTGCATGATCAGACACGTGATCAGTGCATGATCAGCCACGTGATCAGTGCATGATCAATCACGTGATCAGTGTATGATCAGCCACGTGAACAGTGCATGCTCAGTCACGTGATCAGGGCCTGCTGAGCTGCGTGATTACTGTCTGCTCATCTGCTTGACAATTGCCAGCTGAGCTGCACGATTCCTGCCTGTCATCTGCTTGACAATTGCCAGCTGTGCTGCGTAATTCCTGCCTGCTCAGCTGCTTGATTATTGCCAGCTGAGCAGCATGATTCCTCACAGCTGAGTTCCATGATTATTGCCTGCTGACTGTTTGATTCGTGCCTACTCAGCTCTTTGTTTATTGCCTCCAGAGGCACATGATCAGTGTATGATAGCCACATGATCAGTGCATGATCAGTCACATGATCAGTGCATGATCAGTCACGTGATCAGTGCATGATATCCACGTGATCAGTTCAGAGTGATCAGCCACGTGATCAGTGCATGATCAGCCACGTGATCAGTGCATGATCAGCCACGTGATCAGTGCATGATCAGCCACGTGATCAGTGCATGACAGTCCGTGATCAGTGCATGATCAGCACGTGATCAGTGCATGATCAGCCACGTGATCAGTGCATGATCAGCCACGTGATCAGTGCATGATCAGTCATGTGATACGTGTGTGATCACACGTGATCAGTGCATGATAGCCACGTGATCACTGCATGATCAGCCACGTGATCACTGCATGATTATTCACGTGATCTGTACATGATCAGTCACGTGAACAGTGCATGATCAGTCATGTGATCAGTGTATGATCAGCCACGTGATCAGTGCATGATCACACGTGATCAGTGCATGATCAGTCAAGTGATCAGTGCATGATCAGTCAAGTGATCAGTGTATGATCAGCCACGTGATCAGTGCATTATCAATCACATGATCAGTGCATGATCAGCCACGTGATCAGTGCATGATCAGCCACGTGATCAGTGCATGATCAGTCACGTGATCAGTGCATGATCAGCCACATGATAAGTGCATGATCAATAACGTGATCAGTGCATGATCAGCCACGTGATCAGTGCATGATCATAGACGTGATCAGAGCATGATCAGTCTCGTGATCAGTGCATGATAGCACGTGATCAGTGCATGATCAGTCACCTGATGGGTGTATGATCATTCACGTGACCTGCACATGTTAGCTACATGATCATTGCATGATCAGCCACGTGAGTAGTGCATGATCAGCCACGTGATCACTGCATGATCAGCCACGTGAGCAGTGCATGAAGCCACGTGATCAGTGCATGATCAGACACGAGATCTGTGCATGATCAGTCACGTGATCAGTGCATGATCAGGCACGTGATCAGTGCATGACCAGGCACGTGATCAGTGTATGACCAGCCAAGTGATCAGTGCATGATAGCCACGTGATCAGTGCATGATCAGTCACATGATCAGTGCATGACCAGTCACGTGATAGGTGTGTGATCAGCCACGTGAACAGTGCATGCTCAGTCACGTGATCAGGGCCTGCTGAGCTGCGTGATTAGTCTCTGCTCATCTGCTTGACAACTTCCAGCTGAGCTGTACGAATCCTGCCTGTCTTCTCCTTGACAATTGCCACCTGTGCTGCGTAATTCCTGCCTGCTCATCCACTTGATTATTGCCAGCTGAGCAGCATGATTTCTCAGAGGTAAGTTCCATGATTATAGCCTGCTGACTGATTCCTGCCTACTCAGCTCTATGTTCATTGCCTCCAGAGGCACATGATCAGTGTGTGACACCAAACATGATCAGTGCATGATCAGTCACATAATCAATGCATGATAAGCCAGGTGATCAGTGCATGATCAATTATGTGATCATTGCAGATGATCAGCCACGTGAGCAGTGCATGATCAGCCCCGTGATCAGTGCATGATCAGTCACGTGATCTGTGCATGATCAGTCACGTGATCTGTGCATGATCAGTCCGTGATCAGTGCATGATCAGCACGTGACCAGTGCATGGTCAGCCACGTGATCATTGCATGATCATCCACGTAATCAGTGCATGATAGCCACGTGATCAGTGCAATATCACACGTGATCAGTGCATGATCAGTCATGTGATCATTGTATGATCAGCCAAGTGATCAGTGCATGATAGCCACTTGATCAGGGCATAATCAGTCACGTGACCAGTGCATGATCAGTCACGTAATAAGTGCATGATCAGCCAAGTGATCAGTGCATGATCACACGTGAGCAGTGTATGATCAGCCACGTGATCAGTGCATGTTCAGACACGTGAACAGTGTATGATCAGCCACGTGATCAGTGCATGATCAATCACGTGATCAGTGTATGATCAGCCACGTGAACAGTGCATGCTAGTCACGTGATCAGGGCCTGCTGAGTCACATGATCAGTGTATGATAGCAAACATGATCAGCGCATGATCAATCACATGGTCTGTGCATTATCAGTCACGTGATCACTACATGATAGCCATGTGATCAGTCCATGCTCAGTCACGGTATCAGTGCATGATCAGCCACGTGATCAGTGCATGATCTGTCACATGATTAGTGCATGATCAGCCACATGATCAGTGCATGGTAGCCATGTGATCAGTGCATGATTAGACGTGATCAGTGCATTTGCAGTCTCATGGTCAGTGCATGATAGCCACGTGATCAGTGCATGATCAGTCACCTGATGGGTGTATGATCATTCACGTGACCGGTACATGGTCAGCTATAAGATCAGTGTATGACCAGCCATGTGATAAGTGCATGATCAGCCACGTGATTAGTGCATGATCACCCACGTGATCAGTGCATGAATAGCCACATGATCAGTGCATGATCAATTACGTCATCAGTGCATGATCAGTCACGTGACCAGTACATGGTAAGCTGCGTGATTAGTGTATGATCAGCCAAGTGATCAGTGCATGATCAGTCACGTGATCAGTGCATGATCAGTCAACGTGATCAGTGCATGATCAGCCACGTGATCAGTGCATGATCAGCCACATGATCAGTGCATGATCAGTCACGTCATCAGTGCATGATCAGTGACGTTACCAGTGCATGGTCAGCTGCGTGATCATTGCATGATCAGCCACGTGAGCAGTGCATAATCAGTCGCGTGATCAGTGCATGATCAGTCACGTGATCAGTGCATGATCATTCACGTGTTCAGTGCATGATCAGCCACGTGATCAGTGCATGATCAACTACGTGATCAGTGCATGATCAGTCACGTGATCAGTACATGATAGACGAGATCATTGCATGATCAGCCAAGTGATCAGTGCATGATCAGCCACGTGATCAGTGCATGATCAGTCACCTGATCATTGCATGATCAGCCACGTGAGTAGTTTATGATAGCCACGTGATCACTGCATGATCAGTCACGTGATCAGTGCATGATCACATGTGACCAGTACATGGTCAGTCGCGTGATCAGTGACATGATCAGCCACGTGAGCAGTGCATGATCAGCCACGTGATCAGTGCATGATCAGACACGAGATCAGTGCATGATCAGTCACGTGATCAGTGCATGATCAGCCACGGGATCGGTGCATGATCAGCCACGTGATCAGTGCATGATCTGTCACAAGATTAGTGTATGATCATCCACGTGATCAGTGCACGGGCAGTCATGTGATCAGTGCATGATAAGCCACGTGATCAGTGCATGATCATTCTCGTGATCAGTGCATGATCAGCCACGTGATCAGTGCATGATCAGCCACGTGATCAGTGCATGATCAGCTACGTGATCAGTGCATGATAGCCACGTGATCAGTGCAGGATCAATTACCTGATCAGTGCATGATCAGTCACGTGACCAGTACATGGTCAGCCACGTGATCAGCGCATGATAGCCACGTGGTCAGTGCATGATCAGCCACGTGATCAGTGCATGATCAGTCACGTGAACAGTGCATGATCAGTTACGTGATCTGTGCATGATCAGTCACGTGACCAGTGTATGGTCAGCTACGTGATCATTCCATGACAGCCACGTGAGCAGTGCATGATCAGCCACGTGATCAGTGCATGATCATCCACGTGATTAGTGTATGCTCAGTCACGTGATTAGTGCATGCTAGTCACGTGATCAGTGCATGATCAGACACGTGATTAGTGCATGATCAGCCACATGATTTATGCATGATAGCCACGTGGTCAGTGCATGATCAATTATGTGATCAGTGCATGATCAGTCATGTGACCAGTACATGGTAGCTGAGTGATCATTGTATGATCAGCCACGTGATCAGTGCATGATCAGCCACGTGATCAGTGCATGATCAGCCACGGGATCAGTGCATGATCAATTAGCTGATTAGTGCACGATCAGTCATGTGACCAGTGCATGGTAGCTAGGTGATCATTGCATGATCAGCCACGTGATCAGTGCATGATAGCCACGTGATCAGTGCATGATCAGTCATGTGATACATGTGTGATCAGCCACGTGATCAGTGCATGATATCCACGTGATCAGTGCAGGATAGCCACGTGATCACTTCATGATTATTCACGTGATCTGTACATGATCAGTCACGTGAACAGTGCATGATAAGTCATGTGATCAGTGTATGACCAGCCAAGCGATCAGTGCATGATAGCCACGTGATCAGTGCATGATCAGTCACGTGATCAGTGCATGATCAGTCAAGTGATCAGTGTATGATCAGCCACGTGATCAGTGCATGATCAGCCAAATGATAAGTGCATTATCAAGTACGTGATCAGTGCATGATCAGCCATGTGATCAGTGCATGATCAGTCACGTGATCTACATGATCAGCCACGTGATCAGTGCATGATCAGCCAAATGATAAGTGCATGATCAATTACGTGATCAGTGCATGGGCAGTCATGTGATCAGTGCATGATATAGACGTGATCAGTGCATGATATAGACGTGATCAGAGCATGATCAGTCTCGTGATCAGTGCATGATAGCCACGTGATCAGTGCATGATCAGTCACCTGATGGGTGTATGATCATTCACGTGACCTGCACATGTTAGCTACATGATCATTGCATGATCAGCCACGTGAGTAGTGCATGATAGCCACGTGATCACTGCATGATCAGCCACGTGAGCAGTGCATGAGAGCCACGTGATCAGTGCATGATCAGACACGAGATCCGTGCATGATCAGTCACGTGATCAGTGCATGATCAGGCACGTGATCAGTGCATGACCAGGCACGTGATCAGTGTATGTCCAGCCAAGTGATCAGTGCATGATAGCCACGTGATCAGTGCATGATCAGTCACATGATCAGTGCATGACCAGTCACGTGATAGGTGTGTGATCAGCCACGTGAACAGTGCATGCTCAGTCACGTGATCAGGGCCTGCTGAGCTGCGTGATTAGTCTCTGCTCATCTGCTTGACAACTTCCAGCTGAGCTGTACGAATCCTGCCTGTCTTCTCCTTGACAATTGCCACCTGTGCTGCGTAATTCCTGCCTGCTCATCCACTTGATTATTGCCAGCTGAGCAGCATGATTTCTCAGAGGTAAGTTCCATGATTATAGCCTGCTGACTGATTCCTGCCTACTCAGCTCTATGTTCATTGCCTCCAGAGGCACATGATCAGTGTGTGACACCAAACATGATCAGCACATGATCAGTCACATAATCAATGCATGATAAGCCAGGTGATCAGTGCATGATCAATTATGTGATCATTGCATGATCAGCCACGTGAGCAGTGCATGATAGCCCCGTGATCAGTGCATGATCAGTCACGTGATCTGTGCATGATCAGTCACGTGATCTGTGCATGATCAGTCACGTGATCAGTGCATGATCAGTTACCTGATCAGTGCGTTTTCAGTCACGTGACCAGTGCATGATAGCTACGTGATCATTGCATGATCATCCACGTAATCAGTGCATGATAGCCACGTGATCAGTGCAATATAGCCACGTGATCAGTGCATGATCAGTCACCTGATGGGGGTATGATCGGTCACGTGACCGGTACATGTTAGCTTCATGATCATTGCATGATCAGCCAAGTGATCAGTGCATGATAGCCACTTGATCAGGGCATAATCAGTCACGTGACCAGTGCATGATCAGTCACGTAATCAGTGCATGATAGCCAAGTGATCAGTGCATGATCACTTACGTGAGCAGTGTATGATCAGCCACGTGATCAGTGCATGTTCAGACACGTGAACAGTGTATGATCAGCCACGTGATCAGTGCATGATCAATCACGTGATCAGTGTATGATCAGCCACGTGAACAGTGCATGCTCAGTCACGTGATCAGGGCCTGCTGAGCTGCGTGATTACTGTCTTCTCATCTGCTTGACAATTGCCAGCTGAGCTGCACGATTCCTGCCTGTCATCTGCTTGACAATTGTCAGCTGCGCTGCGTAATTCCTGCCTGCTCAGCTGCTTGATTATTGCCAGCTGAGCAGCATGATTCCTCACAGCTGAGTTCCATAATTATTGCCTGCTGACTGTTTGATTCGTGCCTACTCAGCTCTTTGTTTATTACCTCCAGAGGCACATGATCAGTGTATGATAGCCACGTGATCAGTGCATTATCAGTCACGTGATTAGTGCATGATTTGTCACTTGATCAGTGTATAATA